>NW_020799113.1:13805888-13808025 GCF_003259725.1 Athene cunicularia | reverse complement strand
AGCGCCGCTGCCTCCCCGCGCACTCCGCCTCCGAGTGCTCCAGAGGTGAAAATTGGCAGAAAATATGAAATCAATTGGATTTCCCCCCAGATCGTTATTAACGATGTATTATAACTATGTGGGGATTGTGTAGCTTTTAACCCCTGCGTGTGAAGGGTGTTGTGTCTGATCGCAAACCTTAATAACAATAATCCAGTCTAGTGTGTTGCATCTCATTGAAACCGTCTCTCAGCAGAATGAACTGCAAATTATCCCCTGTTTACCATCTCCCTTCAGTGCTCATCTCAATGAACTGGAGATCGATCCCCACCACGGGTGTCTTCCAGCCAGGCTGATTTGCATTGAAGCACATTAGAAAGCCTCCCACCTCCATTAAAAAGAATAATCCGAGGGAAAAAAAAAAAAAAATCTCCAAGGTGTGGCGGGGAGGGAAAAATATCTGTCACTGTCATCTGGAGCTTCGAGAGGGAAAACCCAAGATCAGAGTATTTACGCTTGTGAACTCTCACAACTTCTGCTAGAGACAATGACGTTTAATTGATGTATTGCTATCAACAACAATAAAGACCGATTTTTCTCTAGCCCTGGCAATGCTGCTCTGCCCCCACCCTTTCCCCACCCCTCCCGGCCCCCAGCAAAGAGAGGAAAACAAACAATAAATAATCAAGCGGTCCTAGATGAAATGCCAGGCGCCGCTTTATACACGAGCGAGGGAGAAGAGAAACGAAAAGAAAAAAAAAGTTATAAAACTTAATTTCTCCAGATTAATTTTCTTTAAGCCACTGTTTTTCTTCTTGTTGTTGCTTTTTAATTACCAGTCCACGGCCGCCTTTTTCCAGCCACAAAGCAAAGGTACTGCACATCTGGGGAAATTTGTCTTGAGCTTAATCGACAAATGTATAATGAAATTGTAAACGCGAATAATTTTGGGAGAGCGGCTAGATTAGAAACCGTGGGAAGCTAATGGAGTGATTGATACAGTTAGAAATAGAGACACAGATGTGTAAATAGATCCGCGTGGGTATTTTGTGCGCATCTACGTGTGGTTGCGTGCTAGCTGTAAGTAACGTGGGCATTTCTATACGTTCAGGTCCAGTTCCTTTCCCAGTGTCTCAGGGTAAGGAGGGTGACAGCCTGCGCTGAGTGTATCCATCTCTGCCGAAACATCTCTTTAAATATTCAGTGAAAAATAATGTCATGTGAAGTACCACCTATAGCAACATTATTATCTTCATTCTTCAACATCATCCCCGCTGATAGCTTCGTTTGTCTTTTTCTCAAAATCTACTGTACCAAATGCTGTGGGGAGGGAGGGGGCTTGCCCTGTGCAGAAATGAAAAGAGGCGTCAGCGACCACTTTGCAACGCTGACTAAATACTGGAGTGGCACCTGGGAGGCTTTTTCGGTTCGTATGCGTTTGTTTGTTTGGGGTTTGCGGCTGTTGTTTTTTTTCACCCTTCTTGCTAAACGTTTTACAGTCTCTTTCGTTTAATAATGAGAAGAAAACACGAGTGAGCCTCTTCCTCGAATGGGAAGATTTCTCCCTCTCTCCCCTTCTCCTCTCTCTCGCTCTCTAGGTTTTACCGGCTCATTTGAAATTGAAATGAGTTGTATCTGATCAGCCTCTTGCTTTTACAGAGAGTTTGTTAATATTAATACGGGAAAAAGGAGTAGCTTCTATAGAAGAGTAAATAATCCCGCGAGGGGAGTGGGAGGAGAGAGAGCATTAGATGGGTCAGGGTGGAGGAAAAGAAATCGCCTGCGTTCCCGCTTCTCCCAGCCCAGCTTATTTCACAGAGTAACTTTTCGTGCAAGGACCAGAGTGACATGCGAAGGGGTGCGGAGAGCAGCGAGCGTCGTGGGCGCAGGGGGAACACACGCCATTTATCCGCGGTGTACGTGTATCGCTGGATATACGAGATATTAAAAACAGCGTTGTCTGTAGCTCCTTGCAACCGTACTTTTTATTTCAAGACCGTGAAACTTGCTTGTACGAGATCCCTCCACTGGAAGTAACACCCGGGTGTAAAAGTTGGCTGCGTGATGCGGTCTGCGGTGGGAGCGCGGTGCCCGCAGGGTCCCGGTGCCGGGAGTGTTCAGAGCTGGGCACAGGCAGCGGTCCCGGGGCGCGCAGGGG
>NW_020799113.1:13802942-13805838 GCF_003259725.1 Athene cunicularia | reverse complement strand
GTTGTCCCGCCTGCAGGAGCATTTACCCGGCTTCCAAAAGCCCTGGGACGTCTCCTTCGTAAAGCAGCAAAGACAGAAGCCCCCGCTCCGCGTAGCTCAGCCGAAACGCTTCCTAAAAGTCATTTGGCTCCTTGGGAGGCGACTTCTGTTTTTTAGCTGAGTTTTGTGCGCTCTGAGTGCACTCGAGTTTTGCCGTTTGCTCAGCATAATCCCCTTTCTCATCTCAGTAAGCGTATTTATTTTTCTTCCGATGTTATTTCTACTTCCGCTTGAAGTTTGGAGTAGGAGTTGAGGAAAACGTTAGGTTTTTATTTGTCTTTCATCGGCCTCTTATGAAAGAATTTGGAACTTCTTAAAGTGATCAGAGAAAGGGAAAGCTGAAGTGGAAATTATCTTCCTGGGAAAGCAGGGAGGGATTTTTCACATCTTCAGTTTGTATGAGTGCATCTTTTGACGTTCGCTATCTTTTTTGTTGTTGTTATAGTAGATGGAACAGGTCAAAACACCTCCAAGTATCTTTTTTTAAAAGTAGCCGTTTTCTTCTGGTTTTAGTCCTTTAATCTGATTTTGCACATCGTTTTCAAATGAAAGACAGTGGGAGTAGGAGAAAGGAATGTTAACTGAGTAGCTTTACTGCCTGTTGCTAAAGGATGTACTTGAAGTAAGTTGGATTTTGCCTGAAATGATGGCATGGAAGTGAAGCTTTTGTTTAGTTTGTGTGGCTATCGTTAAGTTAAATAAGTGAATAACGAAGCTTTTTTTTTTTTTTTAAAAAAATACTGACCGGTTTCCTAGGAAAAGCAGCGTGCTTTACTATAAAATGCTCATCCCTAGTAATGCTTTTAGGTTATGGCTGGTTTACGTGGTTAGACAATAAGTTTTGAGTAAGTTGCCTAGAGAGTGCGTTTTGTAATGGTGTTTCAGGATTCAGACCGCTGTAATAATACTAGCACAGAGCTACCCTCGCCTTTCCGGGGTCCCCAGCCCTGGCAGCAGCTTCACACTGGAGCAAGACAGGGTGGGTGAGCTGCGGCAGGGACGAGTTTGCATTATATGCCTTGAAATTACAAAACAAAACCTCGAAATTCCAAGCGCTCCTTTCTTCTCCTTTCATACTGTGAATTCAGGTTTGCCAGATCATCTACAGTTTGCGCAGGGCTCAGGCAAATTGGCATCGCTGCTCCTTGAGACACTTGCAGTGAGGTACTGCTGGGCGGTATTTTGAGCGAATGAGTGGCCCCGTGAAAATTTCTTGCTTCTAATTTGAATTCTGGTTTGTTAAAACTTTCTCCTATGGTTTCATAGCTAAAGATCGATCAAGAAAAAGTTCCTCTGACTGCAACAGCATGGTGGTTGGTTGGTTTTTTTTTTACTGCTCTCTCTCTCTTTTTTTTTTTTTTTTTTTTTTTTTTTTTTTTTTTTTTTTAAAGTTCAAAGCTCATACAGTTCACTCTTACCAGGAAGACTTTCCTCTTAAAATGTATTTTTGGTGCAATCAATGGATAAGTAAGTTTATCCTTGTGAAATCCTGTGCATGTGCACATTTGATAAAGTTCGTATTGGATTAAGCAGAACAGCTCTTAGATTAATAGCAGAAATTACTTGCAGCGTAAATTATATTCAACAAGTAACTAATTACTGGTAGGAAGTGGGCAGGAGATTGCGGGATTATTTCCTTTTGTTAATAACTCCAGCCACTTTTGTGACATTTTAGATTTTTTTTTTTTATTTATTTAGTTGTTTGGAATTGCATTCCCAATTGTAAAAGTATATCCTTGGAACATAATTTTCCAAGACAAAAGTTATATTAGAGAAATAAACCAGATAGACTTTGAGTAAGAAAATATTTGCTGTCCTTCCAAATAAAAGCTTGTCAGAACGAGTGCCTTTTCATGTCAATGGATTTTGGTAAATTCCTGCTGTAGCATTATGATCATCCACGTAATTGTTACTGGGCCCATGAAATGAGAGAAATTATGATCGCTTTCTTTAGTAAGATCTGAAGGACAGGGTGCTTAAGAGAAATAATTGCTTAGTTAGGCTGCTTTTAGTTTGTTACATAATTAGGCCTTTTTGTGCGATAACTGCAGTCTGTCGGTTCAGAGTACAGACACTTGTGTTTTTTCCAAAGGTGAACCCGAAGTGTAAAGGGCCTTGTGAAATATCACTTATGCAGATGCAATTCAGAAATAATTACTGAAACCCATATGGTGGAAGTTGTCTAAGCCCAGTGTTAGTTCAGACCCGTTTGTGTGTGTTTCCCCCTACATAACCCACATCTTTGTCTTGCTGCAAAATATTTATGTTTTAGTTTGTACCTTATTTATCTTTTTGATGCTAAGTAGCATCTGGCTCCCTGAGGACAAGCTCTCCTGTATATTTAGCTGTACCAGTGCTTATTGCATAACTGGCTTTTAACCATATTCATGCTTTAATTGTGGAAACATGAATCTTTACTGAAGTGACCTGAGGTGCCTTTCAGAAAACACAATTATGTTTCTTGAAACTGTAAAAACCAAAAGGGGCACCTCCTGCCAAATGCCCATCAGAGCAGCTTTGCTGTGTGTAATTTCTATACTTGAAGGTGCATCGCACCTATATGCTTCGCAGTCTTGGGAAAAAATGAAAGTTGAAATGCGCAAGCGACATTCTGCTTCGTGTCTGTATGGCTGATGCTAGAAAAAACCCTTAAGTGTTCAGCTGTTTTAACCTTTGCTAGCCTCCTTCCATCCAAAGGTGACAGGGTTCAGATCACAATATGTACTTCAATATCTTGCCAGTGACCCCCGAATTGAGTCTTACTGGTTGCTTAGCAGGAAGTTAGTAGTTTATTTTAGCTTCACCTTATCAGCTTTGCTTCTTTTGCTAACCCTATTCCCCTGTCACCCCTCAGATG
>NW_020799113.1:13757942-13797942 GCF_003259725.1 Athene cunicularia | reverse complement strand
CAGAGCAACCCTGGCAACACTCTAATTCCATCCAGTAGTGGCTCTTCTCCAAATATTAACATATTGGCAGCAGCAGTTACAACACCGTCCTCAGAAAAAGTGGCTTCAAGTATTGGTGGCTCACAGCTCAGCAACCCACCAGTATCAGCATCATCTTCACCAGCTTTTGCAATAAGCAGTTTATTAAGTCCTGCATCTAATCCACTTCTACCTCAGCCCACCCCTAGTAACTCTGTTTTCTCCAGTCCCTTGTCCAATATTGGAACACCTGCAGAGGATTTAAACTCCTTGACTGCCTTGGCACAGCAAAGAAAAAGCAAGCCACCAAATGTAACTGCTTTTGAAGCAAAAAGTAATTCAGATGAGGCATTCTTTAAGCATAAATGCAGGTTCTGTGCTAAAGTGTTTGGGAGTGACAGTGCCTTGCAGATTCATTTACGTTCTCACACGGGCGAGAGGCCATTTAAATGCAACATATGTGGAAACAGGTTCTCCACAAAGGGAAACTTAAAGGTCCACTTTCAGCGTCATAAAGAAAAATACCCCCATATTCAAATGAATCCGTACCCAGTGCCAGAGCATTTGGACAATATTCCTACAAGCACAGGTATTCCTTACGGGATGTCTATACCCCCAGAGAAACCTGTCACGAGCTGGCTGGACAGCAAGCCAGTCCTCTCCACCCTGACGACTTCTGTTGGCCTGCCACTCCCACCAACGATTCCAAGCTTGACCCCATTTATCAAAACGGAGGAGCCTCAGCCGATTCCCATTAGCCATCCTTCTGCTAGCCCTCCCTGCTCTGTCAAGAGTGACTCGGGAACAACTGATCCCACATCAAAAATTTCCAATGGACTTTCTGATGAGGTAGAGGCTGGTGCTTTGCCTACCTCAAATGGCAAGATGGAAGAAAACTCTCAAAACACAAGCGCCGTCACTAATGTGAGCAGCTCCGTGAGCTCACCGGCAGGAGACCCAGGCTCCAGCGGTGTTGCCACTTTTACAAATCCACTGATGCCTCTAATGTCAGAGCAATTTAAGGCAAAGTTTCCATTTGGAGGACTATTGGATTCAACGCCAGCATCTGAAACGTCAAAATTGCAGCAACTGGTAGAAAACATTGACAAAAAGGCAACCGATCCTAACGAGTGTATCATTTGCCACCGAGTTCTCAGTTGCCAGAGTGCACTGAAAATGCATTATCGCACACATACTGGTGAGAGGCCATTTAAATGTAAAATCTGTGGTCGTGCTTTCACTACTAAAGGCAACTTAAAGACTCATTACAGTGTCCACCGTGCCATGCCCCCGCTGAGAGTACAACATTCATGCCCGATCTGCCAGAAAAAATTCACCAACGCCGTTGTGCTACAGCAACATATCCGAATGCACATGGGAGGGCAGATCCCCAACACCCCAGTGAATGAAAACTATCCCGAGTCAATGGAATCAGATACAGGATCTTTTGATGATAAGAATTTTGATGATATAGACAACTTCTCAGATGAGAACATGGAAGACTGTCCTGACAGCAGCGTGCCAGATACACCTAAATCTGCAGATGCATCACAAGACAGCTTGTCTTCTTCCCCTCTGCCCCTGGAAATGTCAAGTATCGCTGCTTTGGAAAATCAGATGAAAATGATCAATGCAGGACTTGCTGAGCAACTTCAGGCAAGCTTAAAGTCGGTTGAAAATGGGTCGGTGGAAGGGGATGTTTTGACTAATGATTCGTCATCTGTTGGTGGTGATATGGAAAGCCAAAGTGCTGGAAGCCCTGCTGTCTCAGAGTCTACCTCTTCCATGCAGGCCTTGTCCCCATCCAACAGCACTAATGATTACCACAAGTCACCCAGTATTGAAGAGAAACCAGTAAGAGCTTTACCAAGTGAGTTTGCCAATGGTTTGTCTCCAACCCCAGCTAACAGTGGTGCTTTGGACTTGACGTCTAGTAACACTGATAAAATGATTAAAGAAGAGTCTCTGAGTATGCTCTTTCCTTTCAGAGATAGAGGTAAATTTAAGAACACCGCATGTGACATTTGTGGCAAAACATTTGCTTGTCAGAGTGCCTTGGACATTCATTACAGAAGTCATACCAAAGAGAGACCATTTATTTGCACAGTTTGCAATCGTGGCTTTTCCACAAAGGGTAATTTGAAGCAGCATATGTTGACACATCAAATGCGAGATCTACCATCACAACTTTTTGAGCCCAATTCCAGTATTGGCTCTAATCAGAACTCTTCGGTTATGCCTGCTAATTCACTGTCATCGCTCATAAAGACTGAGGTTAACGGCTTTGTGCACGGCTCTCCTCAGGACAGCAAAGAAGCACCCTCTGGTCTAGTTGCTTCGGGGCCACTGTCCTCCTCTGCCACGTCCCCTGTCCTGCTCCCTGCTCTCCCCAGAAGAACCCCCAAACAGCACTACTGCAACACGTGTGGGAAAACATTTTCTTCCTCCAGTGCTCTGCAGATCCACGAAAGGACACACACTGGTGAGAAACCTTTTGCCTGCACTATATGTGGAAGAGCATTCACAACAAAAGGCAATCTGAAGGTACTTCTTCCTCTTGCTGTTCTTAGGTTTCATTTTCTCCTTGCTGGGGGTTTTTATTTTTTTACACCTGTTAGTGCTGCAGGCAGTGGTACCTTTGAGTGTCTGCAGTGTGACAAATGGTGTGTTTAGTCAGCTCTGGTAGACGTAGATGTCCTCTTGTTGAGTGCTTGTGTTGGCAGCTGATCTGAAGTGTGAGCTGTTTTTGATGCTTAATTAAAATTCATCTACCAGCAAAGACTACGTAGAGTGTGAAATGGAACAGCCAAATGATGGTAAGGAGTATTAACGGAGAAACGCATTTTGTAACTCACCTCTTTAAAAAGTGGAAGGTTCTTGAATGTGCTGTTTTTCATAACTATCATGTAAGATGATGAGTGTTTAAAAAAACTATTAACATAATTCTGGAACTAATGGGCATTACTTTAATTGATTATATAACTAACATTTCCTGCTGATATGTGTTTGAAAAAGCAAATATACTTAAGTTTTAGAACACCAGTTGAGCACTTTACTGTGTACATTTTTCTGTTGACAGAGTATTTCTCTAGAGGTTGCTGCCAGTAATGCGAGATGAATAATTACTTTCAGGCCATTCTGTCTACACACAAGGCTCTCCGATGAGCAATCAGTAAAGGATACTTTCTGCCTGTCTGAAAAGGACATTTATAGGGTAAAGGGTGTCAAATACAATACTTACCATTGCAATGAAAGTGGACATAGCAATTCTAGCCCTGAAAGCAGCTATCTGCAATTGACAGAATAACGTGAAGTCATTATAAACTAAATACGTGTAATAAAAAAAAAAGAGTAACAAGTAATGCATTGTTCAGCAGGAAAGCGGGGTATTCTGGGTAATGGTGATGGGCTAATCCAGAAGAAGTTTGTTTATTATTCCAGATGGGAAACGGAGCCCTGCATCCACTACCTTTAGTGTGCCATTCATTATGTAACAAGACTGGACATGTTCATGGACTGCTGCCTTCTCTGTGATCAAAATAAGTTTGAAATCCCTGTCAACCCCTACTTTTTTGTTTCTTCCTTTCCTTCCTTTCAGGTTCACATGGGCACTCACATGTGGAACAGTACTCCTGCAAGACGAGGCAGACGACTTTCCGTAGATGGCCCCATGACATTTCTAGGAGGCAATCCTGTGAAGTTCCCAGAGATGTTCCAGAAGGATTTGGCTGCGCGGTCGGGGAATGGAGACCCTTCCAGCTTCTGGAACCAGTACGCAGCAGCACTCTCCAATGGCTTGGCCATGAAGACCAACGAGATCTCTGTCATCCAGAACGGTGGCATCCCTCCAGCGCCGGGGGGCCTGGGCAACGGCAGCAGCTCTCCCATCAGCGGCTTGACGGGAAGCCTCGAGAAGCTCCAGAATTCAGAACCCAACGCACCTCTAGCTGGTCTGGAGAAAATGGCAAGCAATGAAAATGGGACAAACTTCCGTTTTACACGTTTCGTGGAAGACAACAAAGAAATTGTAACAAATTAGAAAAAAACTTCATAAATAACATTCCTGCAAATAATGCAACCTAGGGTTGCTTTTTTCAAACTGCAGGCTACAACTCTGCAAAGACTTTCTTTTGTACCATGGTCTACTTCTAGAGTTCTAAGAGAGCTTATTTATTAGTGATATAACCTTGCTTTGCAAACAAATGCAAGCATTAACTTTGGTCTCCTGTATTTTGAACTAAATACTAATCGACTAGAGTGCTGTAAACTTGCTGTAACATTTATGGCAGTTGCAAGTCTGTTCTGCTAGGTGATCTTATTCTGGCATTAACTTATTTTCTATATCCAGTTTAACATGAACTCTGATGCGATGCCTCAGTGATGCATTAGATCTCTAATAAAAATCTGTATATAAATGTACACTTTGATCCTGCTGGAAATTTTATCAGCAAACACATTGTTTAATTTTTCCAAACAGAGTTAAGAAAAGGACTGAGAGAATATAGACTGAACAGTGTGGGTCCTTTACACAGCTCAGTTTTTGATTTTTATTATAAAATTAAAACTGCTTTAATTTTTGTAGGTTTAACATTTTCCGTTTTGAACTGTTATTTGTATTGTGCTTTTTACTTGAGTCGTCTTAAATGTTAATACATTTCTGTACAGTAATAAGCACGCGGATTATTAGAGAAGATACTGAAGTGTTGTTTTGGTAGTTGAAACTGAGACGTAACATTTTGCCTTGTAGGTATGTTCATTATAGAATATGTGCTGGACTTTCACAATGCTGCTAAGTATGGCATCTTGAACAACTTCCGTGGACAACTGTAGATGCTCCTGTATATACAATAAGACATCACTTTCATTAAAATGTACATATGTTCCTTACAAGACCAAGCCCTACTCCTTGACCAAGGGAACAAGTATAGTGTTTGTTTATTTTGTATTAGGTATTGGGGAGGGCAGGGGGAACCTTGGACTGTTACATGCACTTTCTCGGAAAGTTGAAAGGAGAAGAGGTCCAGTTTCTTTAACATTTAATACTTACTAACAGCAGAGATACTGTAATTTTACTCGAGTAATCAAATACATTTTTGCAACAGATAAAATTTGCTGTCTCTGTGTTTTTAAAGTGTACCTGTATTTAGTAATCACTTTGTATTATTTAGCCTTTCCCTTGGTTAACATGAACTGTCCAATGTGTGTGTTTATATTTGTAAGTATGGGTATACATATATGTATTGCATATTAATTGCTAGTATATTTTTCATACCCCCTAACAGTGGGAAATTTCTCCTTGACTATTCAACTCCTTCTCCTTATAAAATTGTAGATATTTTGGCATTTTTAATTTCTTTATAAAAAAAAAAAATGCTGCTAGCAAAGACCTTATTAAGCCTAGGTAAGTTTCCTTTGAAGGAAATAATTTATCACATTTAAGGCTTGATTTGGTTCAAATGCTTTATATTTGATATTAATTTTATTCTATGAGATTGTATGTTTGTGGCATGCTTACGCTGCTCTATCTGTGTTAAGATGTCCACTTGCAAGCCTCTCTATATTATATGGGGTTTATAACTCGATGGAAAAAAAAAAAAAATTGCTTTGGCCTTGCACATGATTTGGCTTCCCTTTTGCACCTGCAATTATTAACCTCAGTGGGCATTTGGCGAAACAGAATTCAGCCCAATATTTTCACCCAGTAGCGTTTTATCTCCTCATATTATTATTTATGGAAAATAAATCAGTTTGCCTTCAAATTTTGCCTTCAAAAAACCCAACAGGAGTAACTGGTTTTATGTTCATGTAAATCTATATATATTTTTAAATTCCAAAATTCAAGTATTTTGTGTTATGAGATTTTCTTTAATATCAGTGTGGGGGGAGTTGCTTGCCTTTTTAAACCAGAAGCAATCACTTTGCTCTTCCCCCCTGGTAGTCTTAAATTGTAAGCTGGGCACCACAGAGGATTTAACACTGAAAAGCTGGGGTGAGAAATACTTTTCTTGAGGACTTTTACCCTTCACATGACTATGAATCCTTAGGAAAGTATTATCACTGTAGTCTGAATACCTCTTGGACTTCATGTCTTTAGAAGTTTTTCCTGTTCGAATGTGATGATTCATCTGGTACATGATATGCATTTTTGTTAACATGTAAATTGTACACTAGAGCCAGCTGGCTTGTCAATGTGAATATTTAAGAATTTCAAGTTACCTTTTGGTCTCAGAAAAGGGTAAATTAAACGGATTTTGATGATTTTATCAATGAAATACTAACTAATTCTCCTTTTAAACCGAGTTTAGATTCGTGCAACAGAAAAGCAAGGCAGGGTTAGCAGACCCCAGTGCTCTGGGAGGCTTTCCTTTGCACGGCTTGAATTTCATTAATAGCCTGAACTCCAGCCCTCGGACCCTTTTCTCCCGTTAAAGCGAAGCCTTTGGGGGCCGCGGGCCCTTTCAGCCCGGCCAGAAGAGGGGCCGCGCCCCGGCCCGGTCCCCGTCAGGGTAGAGTCGGATGGATTTCAGCGCTTCTTCCTGGACTGGGCAGTGGTTTGAGATTTAGGGAGAGGTTGTAAGTCTTCCCTGCTGTAGTGGTCAACAAATCTCTCCAGCCCTGCTTTGGAAAGAATATTTGCTGCTGACCATCAAAGTGCAACAGTTGCTGCTTGATTTGACCTTTTCTTTGGGGCATAGTTCCTGCTTTTGGGAGTCCTGAAGTGACGAGCAGCAGGTTGCATCTTTGCAGGAGGCCAGTTTTACTTGGCAGGAGGAGGTGTGACTTTGTAACATGGCAGTTCTTTTTTTGCTGCCTCCCTGACAGTCTTCAGTACTTCTCCAGTTTTATCTCTGGGATTTTTAAATCGAAATAACATTCTATTTGGTTTCCTTCTCCCATGAATATGAGTTGACAAAAGTTAAAATAATGTCTTGCAAATAAGTGGGTACAGTTATTTATACAAGCCAGAAGCAATATGTCTCTTAACTGCTGAGTTGAAATATAATGTCTTAAAAATTTCACATACAATACAGTCTCTTGTATAAATACCTATCTCTAGACAAAAACTTAAGAAGGAGTAGAGGCTTGGAAATATTAATCTTAATAGGAAAGAACAGGAATTGGAAAGTATGCAACTTCAGCTGAGAACAGAGTTACTGACAGCTGCATTTATGTTCTGTTTCCTGATTTGATATTTCTGGTTCTTACATCTAGGTTATAGCTATTATCAGAATGGCTACCGTGACCCAGTCCCTCTGTCGCTACTGGCAGTAGCCTAGCAGATGCCTGGAAGGTGGCAAGTGCATGGTGATTCTTCCTTGAGAAGATCTCCTTGTTCCAGGTACGTGGGGTACTGGGAGGCCCTGAATCACATGTGGTGGCTGGGATATTTTACAGGTAAGTGAGGTGTAAGCTTGGCAGTGATTAAAATTAAGTTTCTGGCTCAAATTATATTATAATTTTGTCCTAACATGAGTCTCTTACTTGGGTTTCCATTTTATCTCCTGTTTCTCTTGAGACATATTTTTGAATCCAGAGGCAAAATCTCTTGATGATATAGGAGGAGAAGCAGTAGAGTGAGAATGGGAGACCAGAAAAGAGGTTTCCTTTAGTGCTCAAATCTGTCTAGCACTGAGAGAGCTGGTGAATAGCATGCACTGAAGGGTTGGAGACATTCTCCGCAATGCTGTGCGTGCTGGGTGGGGCCAGCATCCTGGGTGCAGCTGATACTGAGCATATGGTATATCTGTGAGAATGCCTACTGGAGAGTTGTAGAATAAGGAAGCACTATCATCTTCCTTTTTATAGCAGTTAACTAATTAACTCAAATTGCAGCCTTTTCTTAACTTTCAGAAGTTACTGTCACTTTTGAAAAGCAGTTTCAATTCAGGTTAGATGAGGACCAAAACCACGTCCATGCCCATGTTAGACTTTGTCGCTAGTGGTAATAAGGAAGGTCCTCACTGGAACGATCAGCCCTGAAACTCCTGGTGTCATTTCATTTCAAAATTAAGAAGTCTCTCCATGTTGGCAGACATTCGCATTATCTGTACAGACAGCTCTCTTGACCAGGGCAGTGCTGAAGTGCAAAGGTCTCTTTTCATTATTTAAAGGCCTTAAAAATGCAGCATCACAATGTCAGGTGGGTGTAGCAGAAGCCCTGCAGCACCTGGCATCAGGTGGTGCAACACAAGCAGTATTCAGAATTGAATATGGAAAGCAAAAAATGGAGTAGTCTGGCACACTGTCACAGATTTAACCCCACTGGTCACTACTTCCTTTCTTTTCCCCATCTTTTCCATGAAAAATAATTTCAAAGCGGAGCCAGTGAGACTAACCAAATGAATCATGTTAAGATTTTTTTTTTTCAAAGCAGTGTCTGTTTTGAAAATGAGCTTCCTTTGGCAGTGAATAATTCTAAATTGCTTTCCTTTCATTAGGATTTTAAAATGTCAGTTAATACAAACTGAAGCTAACATTTGTTTCATATGTACAATAACTAAGTGGATAATCGTGTTCAGTGCTAAATGTGCATTCATATGAACTCATATCTTTCTGTTGGCTAGAGGATCCAGAGAATAGCAAATTATATAGAGAGAGAACAGAGCAGATTTCAGAGGTTTATGTGTCTGTTTACTTGTCTAGACTGAGTACCAAGTCCTCTCAGCAACTTGTGTCAGAGCTGCTGCTGAGAACGAGGCTGTTTGTGATGGCTAGATCACTAGTTAGCTCAGTTATGGGGGATCTCTTAATACCAGCATAGACCTCTGGTGCTGATACATGTAAACTAATTTAACCCCCTGCTTAAGTCAGCTGAACTTGTTCTAACACTGATGAATGTCTGAGTGCTGCACAGACAATTTCTGTAACAGTGTCTGGCAGTTTAAGGTGTTACTGTCTTTCCCTTTCAGTCCACATGTTTATTTCTGTCCACTGAGACTTCCTCCCCCTTCCATATTTGAATGGGTGGAATAGATCACATAAGTACTCTTTATTCATATCACTACAAAGACAGAGTGATTTCTTATTTGTTGAATAAGACCATAAGATAGGGAAGTGTCCAAAATGTACCAGGCATGTTCTCAAAGCTCAAGGACATCATCTTACAAAAGGAGATTGAGCCTATGTATCTGTGAGTCAGGCAGAAAAGAATTCATAAAACTGCAGCTCGTTTGAGCCAGAATTTCCTGAGATGTTGCCTTCCAAACCAAGCCTCCTAAAGGGCCAACTGTCTACAAAATGGGCTTAGCTTAAAATGCCACCAAAGGCATTTTTAAGATACTATATCTGACTTTGCACTGAAGCAGAGGGAGAACACTCCATAATTTGTCCTGTTGTGACAGAACATAGGAGTAACAGCTTAAAACACCAAGGCTATTACTTCAGCAGTCTCATTACTGACATTAGATAGTCACCTAGAGTCACTTTTCTTGCTTGACCTATACAAAAAAGTAGACCGGGCTTTTGTGTTCTCTCCTGGATTTGAAGAAGTTATTAAACCAATTCTCTCTTTCCAAAGCTGTATGCATTCATGCTGGCATCCTCAATAAAGCTGGGACACAAACAAAAAAGCAAACGAACCAGTCACAATAGCATTCAATGCACTTAAACTTGGAGGAAATGAAAATCAATATTTGTCAAATGGAGGAAAAAGGTAAAATGGACTGAGGAAAAATGTCTGGCTTTCTTAAAAGCAATTAGTGAAAATGAAAAGTTGACAGCAATACTGAAATTTAATTCCTGCATCGGTGATGTTTGCACATGTTATTTTGTTGTTGCTTTCACCCGCTATCTACTGATGCACGTACTAGCTCGATGCACACATATTCCTTTTTTGTTAGTTCTGTTGAATGGAATTTATTACATCTTAATTGAGCGTGGTTTGGAACCTTGGAGGCTTATGTAAAGGTTTCACTTGTGGTTAAAGTGTGAGGGGCTAATTTAGGAAATGGAAATTTCATCCTTGGCTCTGGGCACGTGTTGCCTTGGGCAAGTTGCTCTTGATGTGCTTTGTAAAATGATGCCAACAATAGTTCCTTACCTTTAATTTCTGTTTATTTTGGATATTTAGATATGAAACTGTTCAGATTGGTCTTTTACAATGTGTGTATGTCATACACGTCTCCTATCTTGGAATATAAATGCTTATGAAATATCCAATACAAAACAGCTATTTTGAATTTCAGCATCTATCAGAACACCTGGAAGTGCTCTGCTCGTAGCTCAGTAACGCATTTGCCACTTACCAGGTGAAGTTTAAAAGTGAATGCCATGTTATACATGCTTACATTTTTACTGTATTTGCAAAAGGTCTCAAGATACTGTGTTTTTGCTGAACTACTGGATGTAGCCACAATCTTTCAAAATTTTCCGTGTAGATAGAATGTCTCTTTCTGAGGCACAGTATGAGGAAATAGTAATTATATTTGCTGCCTTGCAGACAAGTGCCTGTAGTGGATTTCCAATTTCAGTGATACTTATCACAGATAACTTTCAGCCTGGACTGCAGGTAATGAGTTCTCTTGTTATATTCCCTGTGTATGGAAAAAAAAAAATTGGTAAAACAAAGTATATGGAATTGTAAAGGTTATATTTAATTACAAGAAAAATGCTGGATGATGTACAGTATGACAGTTTAGGGTCAGACTTGTTGCCTTAGTGACTTTCTGATTGTTTGAGGGTAGTGTGTGAGGTAGGAGGGAAGATGTGAAAGGGCTAGTGCCAGTATTGTGTAGTGGAGAGCACACTGAAATAAAGTGTGCAAACTGGAGTCCTCTGCAGCTGCTGGTTTTGGTGCAAGTCTTTGTAATGTTCCTGATGCTCTTTGTTTTCTCCCAGAGGGTATGTATCTCCACGTATTGTAGAAAATTACAAGTAACAGGCACAGTAGTGCAGCCATGTGTTGAAATGCAGCTGCAGGTATGTCCATTGTCTGCTCTACTGCTGAGCACTAGCAATGATGATAAAGACAGGAAATATTTTTGGACCCTTGAGAGATTTTTCTCTGTTTGACCAATTTGCTCCTTATAGCCCTACATATGGCAGTGACAATCTTTGCTTTTGAAAGGGTAGCTCTGGGTTTTGAAACACTGGCCATAGAAGTCAGCAAGTTCTGTTTATGTTTAGATGTTCTTTCCCCAACTGTCCTTCAGAGAAACATAACGGAGTGAGTTTCATTTTATCAGGAGTCTGAAGTACCTGTCAACTGAAGTCTGAAGTCCTGACTTCATCTACTGCTCATCTTGAAGGGCTTTCTTTTTATCTGAAAATCAGATATTGACAACAGTAACAACAATAAGAACAGGAGAAATGAAGAATGTGGGCAGCAATTTCCACCCAACACACACATACCTTTCTTGTAACTTGGCCTAAATTTCAAGCTTACTCAATGCTTTATTTTGCTATTTTGATTCATATAATGATCAACTTAAACCATCCCAAAGAATCATGATTTTTAGAAAGTGCTACTCTGTCTGAAAATCAGGCTTTTAAAGCATGATGACACAAAGTCACTTAAAATCATGGCCCAAAACCCATTGCAGTGGACAGTTACAAGCTGACATCCTAGACACACACTGAGATCATCCTAATGCCTGCCCTGTCTGGCCAGCAGTTTTCCTCCAGAAAAATAATGATTTTTTTTTTTATTATTATTGTTATCAAAGGAAAGCAATTAGTTTGTTGTTTGATTAGTCTTTATGTGTACAAGCAGGGGCGGGGTCAGTGTGCTGATAGAGCCATGATGTAGTAAGGCTCCTGTAGCTGACACAGGATGGGACTGTGGGAAGATGTATGCAGTATTATTCAGCCCTTTGTAGAGGGCCAAATCCAGGCTGCTGCATTTCCAAATAAGTTTTGGGGGAGATTCAGCCATAAGTGGATGAATTTAACATACAATTCGTTACTGTAGAAGGCACTAAAGTAGCAGGGAGTCCTGTGGTGATGTGATATGTCTCTCTCTTGAGGATTAGTAGTTGTCGCTTGTGTTGCACCCCCTCCTCCTTTCTTTCTTTCATTCTCTCTCAGGGGTTAAGGCTCTGTGTAATGTTGGCAGTTACTGGAAAAGGTTCTAGCAGCAGTAGAGCTGGTGAAAGATGACTATTTATAGAAAACAATAAAGTAAAAATAAATTCAAGATTAAATATCAGTACCTACCAGCTGTGGTACCTTTTCTTCCTCTCTCAGTAAGTAGTAAAATCAAAGCATAATTTGGAAAGGATCTCTGCTGGAATTGGAGAAACTAGTCTATTCTTCATGCTAAAGGAAAGCTGAGATGTTCATTTACAGGATGGTATTTCCTCAGTCTCTGCAGAAACAGCCCCTGGTTGGGGTTAGAAGCTCACATGCTGTAGAAAGTGAGATTTTTCTGCTTGGGTGACATAAAATCTAAGCTTTTTGTCTCTGGTGGTGAGTGGACATCCTGAGTCTTTCCAGTGCTACCATAATGTCCTAAAATGATGGGATGTCTGTTAGGACAGATCTCCAGTACAGGAGACTTTAGAATGGCTGAAGTTCAGTAAAATGGTTCGGTCTACCCTGTCAGGGTTCATAGTGCCAGAAGTGATGTGCAGAGTTGCTTTTGGCTACAGCACTGGCAACTATGGAAATTCCTTGAATGAGTTTGTCCTAAATCAAGGGTTGATCTCATCTTGGTTCTCTTCAGCAAACCGGAGGTACAGAGGTCTCGGGTTATGCTCTGTATTCCTCTCTTCCCAGAGCCTAGCTTGGACTCTTGTTCAACACTATCTATTTTTTCTGTTGGTGGAAATAGTTAATCTAAGCACTCTGCACAAGTCTTAAAAAACTACTTTTTGTTCCCTACATCAATTGACTTTTGATATATGGTTTTCTTCTTTATTTCTTCTTCAAAGACTTGTGGGTGTAGCACAGTCCTTTTAAATGGATGAATTTTGGTAGGGGAAGTTTTTGTTGTCTTCTGATTACACTACAAAAGGGGGTTGGCAGGGATGGGCAGTTCTGGCAGATTTCATTTTTTATTTCTGAGGAGGGTGAGAGTACAGTGGCTGCTAGTAGCTGCTGAGCCTTTTGCAAGTCTCATTTAGTTACTATTCAGTGTCTTCTTCCTTCTGTTCTTCAGTGTTTCTAGGTATTTATGGTTGATTTTTCTGGAGAAAGATATTAAGTAAGAAACTTTTCACAGTATGTGTATGTGTAGGGCTGTGGGGAGAAAGGGGTCAATTTTTCCTGGGTTATGTCCGATAGAAGAACCTTATGCTACAGTTTCTGAGTGAGAAACCTACATTAACATCTGGGAGAATCAAATAACTTAGGCCTCCTTCATGAGTGCTTCCTTCCTGTTCCTTCATCTCATACTGTTCAGTGTTCATTTTTAATGCCATTATTGCTTGCCTGTGTTAAAATATCTTTAAGTACCAGATTTCTCTGGATTCATTTGAAAAGCAGTAATGCCAGTTTAAAATAAATGAGAGGGAATTCTAAATCATATTCCAGAGGATCTTTTTCAGCAAGGGGAGTGTTGATTCCAGAAGAGTTTATGTAACACTTCTGAAAATCTGGACAAGTCATTGCAAAAGACTTGAAATAGAGTGTTAAACTATTTAATAGTGGTCAAATGCTGCTACCAAATTTAGTCTTTACTAAAATCAGAAATGTTACATCCTTCTGGTTCAGTAATAAACCTACAGTGACTCATCAGGGTGATGTTGCGGCTTTTTCCTTTGCTCTTATAGAGCACATTATTGATCAGACTGTGAAATAATACAACAGCTGAAGCTCAGGTAGCAAATATGCATTGAATTGATCTCCCTTTACTAAGCCTCCTATATCCCAGCATTATTTATGGCAGAAGGATTGAGTGTGGAAAATAACTTTGATAAATACCACCTCGTAGCACCTGTTTAAGTGATGGGAAAGAAAGCACTCCCTAGTTTGTTAACTTTAAGTATTGGGAGTAGAAGTGATGTGCACATAATAATATTATGATTCATACAAACCACTTTTCAACCAACTCGATATATTTCATTACCTTCTTTCCCGCAGAAGTATTGATTTTTGTTTTGTGGTTTTATAACACAATTTCAAGGCTGTTGTAGTTTAATGAGCCATGTTCTTATGATGTTTAAAAAGATTTGAAGCATTTGTTGAAATAAATATTATGGATTGCCCATCTCTTGTCACCTCTTCTTTCTCTCACCCGTATAAACGCAGCGTAAGAATGAATAGGGCAGCCAGCTATGTGGCTTTTTGTGTTTGAGATCAAAGTGCTACTGGAGAACAATAGCAGGCCACACTTCTGTGTTCATGACCACACACAGCAGCACCTGCAGAGCAGTAAAATGTCATTGTTGCTTCTGCAGTTTGAGCACAGAGGAAGCACCACTGAGGTGGCAGATGATTCTAATAATACTTGATGTGAATTGATGGGGAAGGAGGACCATAACACAGAGGGCTTTTTATTATAAGCCTTGACTTCCCAAGCTGTGAACAACAGAATACTGCACCTGTGGACTGTCTTCAAGTCAACCATTATGGAAAGTGACAGATTTTATTAACTTAAGGAAGAACTTTTCAACATGGGAAATTTGTAGTTTATTTTGGAGACATGAAGAAAAAAAGCAGAAGGATATATTACATATTTCCCACTGCTCATACTTTTCTGGTGTGCTTTGCTCTTTTTTGAATGTGCTACAATAGAATCACAGGGGCATTATTAGAAAAAAAAAATCTTTAAAAAAACAGAAAAAGATGAAACAACCTATTTGGGACTCTTTTTTCCCCACTTTTACCCATTGCTTCATGCCTTATATTAGATGAACAGTGGCATTAGCAGGAGAATAAATATATTGGTTGAAGAGATACGTGTGTTAGTTTTAAGAGCTGTTCAGGATGGTTGAAGCATGGGAGGAAAAATAAGGTTGGTGGGAAAAACCTTGAACTGTCCATCATAAGTTACTTATATAAGGAATGGTCTACGTGCAGTCAGCTCCTCCCTTGTGCATCCATTTGTGGGGAGGTTCTGGGATGGCAGGGGCTGGACATGAGGGCTGCAGGACCGTAGTGTTGTCAAAGGCATGTGCAGGTAAATGGAGCTGACGTACGTTTGGACAATACAGAGGTTACTTTCAACTCCAGACAGATCAGTTTATCAGTTTTATTTACAACGGCAAAGCGTCGCTGCTTGAAGACATCATCTCATATTTCTGTTCTGGGATTGTGACAGTATATCGCTCTGGTTTTTAGAATGAGATAGAAGAGCGTCAGAATTTCTTTGTTCACTTAGCCATCATGTGCCCTGTAGTGTAACACAGAGATACTGCAAAAGCTGGAAAGATTAGATGCCCAGTGGCCTAATACTAGAGTGATTCCTACCGATACCTTAAATTAACAAAGTACGGGATCTGATTTATCTAGAGGTTTTTTTATTATTTTTATTTAACAGAATGTGTGGCTGTACTCTGACTTTATTAAAGCTGCAGTGATTTGCTAGCCATAGACACAAGCCTCTGGTACCCTTATGAATCCAAGCACATCCAAGTCTTTGTGTAGGTGCAATACCCTGACGATGATATAATTCAGGTTGCCTTAAAAACAGAACACACATAAGAAGGGAAATCAATATGAGCATTGTATTATCTTCATATGTATATAGCTTTTACAGTCAGTTTTGAAGGAATTGTAGAAGTTGCAATTCAGGTAATATTTATGGCTAAGAGTTGACAAATCAAGCATAAAGTCAGCTGGATCATGATTATTAGCTAAAAGCATGGTGCTTTCTGGTGATTCTTTTTGTTCTAAAAATAAGCTCTGGATGAACTGAAAATCATTTTGCAGGAAACACTTAGGTAAAGTGATCATGCAGAGTAGTTGGTGGAATATTACACTTTTCATTTGCACAAACAGATGGTAAGCTTGGCCTTAGATTTAATCAGGGAATGACAGACAGGTAGCACTTTTGTCTATTTCAGATGGAAACATCAGAGAGACAGAAACTGCTTCATATTCAATAGCCTGTATACCAGGTGAGAGAAATATTTACCAGATATTCACATGATCCTTAGTGTTACTATAACTTACTATTATAATTAACTTGTACAAGAAAGATGCTGATTTATTTAGTCAACTGCAAAGATTTTGGTCTGATTTATTCTCTTCTCCTCCCTTTCCAACATATATAGCAATCCAGAACACACAGAAATGTGGCTGTGAATAAACTTGTGAGGAAATAACTGCCTTAACAATTCAGGGTTCATGGATCTCTGACCATATTCTTCTTAGCTAATCTTTTAGATAAGATTTTGATATCAATTGTTTCTCTTTCTCCTCCCCAAACATAATACCTGGTAACCTAAGCACATACAATCTGTTTCAGAAGAGAGATTCAAGCAAGTGCAGCCACTGGTGTGTTTTAATGTCACTGCAGAGATTATGTTACCTTCCTAGAAACAAAATCTTTTTTTCTCCCCTTCAAATGGAAGTCCCCTGATACCCCTGTCAGAGACCATTTGTTATGCAGAGTTTTGTGAAGCAATCAAAATTAATTCACAGTGATCTTTTCACCCAGAACCCCCAGCTTCAAATAATGGGCTTTCTCAACAGGTGCTCATTGTGGCAGTTTGACTCCAACTTGCCAGACTAAAGATTTTATTCTTTAGCCATATTTAAGAATAAAATCCTCAGCTTGTAATTTACTAATCTTAAGCAGCTGCTCAGGAAGGCACACCTGCTTAAAAGAATGATGCCTTGTGTCTTTGGGATCTGAAACGTAAAGATGTTTCCATATTTGTCTATTTCTGTACTTAATAAAATCTCACGTACAAGTCACTAGACAACAATGCCGTGTAATACTGTGGTCTTCTTAGGAATCTGTTCTGTTTATTCTTGCAGAGGAGCAAAATTCCCTCTGAAGACAAAACAAGATGCTTTGATAATTTCTTTTTTCTTTCCCCTAAGTTAGGATTTGTAGTAGGTTTCATTGTGAAATGAAACAGAAGTAAAATCAAACAATTCTTTTAAAGGTAGTACTAATAGTAATTTTGACTGTTGAGAACTTTGACAACTGTTTCCTCAGTGTTTCCTCAGCTCTTGCAGGCACTGTTTATATATGTTTCATGTGAGCTTCAAAAGCAAAAATCAAAACCATGCTTTTTTCTTTCTTTTTTTTTTTTTTTTTAATATTGACTGTCCTTGGTGGAAAGGAAAGGAAAGGAAAAGGAAAAGGAAAAGGAAAAGGAAAAGGAAAAGGAAAAGGAAAAGGAAACCTTGGTTTGGTAAAAGTGCTACAGAATATATCAGCAGAAATGCCTGTGCTGTTGTTGGTACCAGTATATCATAATATTCCTTTAACTGTACATAGCCAGGTAATTAATGAAGTTTGTTACCAGTAGAAAGGTATCCCTGTGGAGGGCAAAGCCATGCTAGTCAAAGCACATTTACACTACTATAATTGTAGTAGGAAATACTGTTGTCAAAGCTGTTATAGTAAGAAGTGGCTTTAAGCTACAACCACGTCCAAAACACTGCACTAATTGTACCTATACAAAACAGTATGTTCAGCTGGCTTCACCACACAACTCGGGATGAGAACTTCAAGGAACATCAGTGTAGTATCAGAACATAAGTGGCTGCAAAATGGGTAAAAAAGAGACTTAAACCAATTGCTAAAACTGTATTTCCGGACAGGGTCATTGGCACTTTTATGGTATTTAAGGAAGAAAATCTTTGCCTGAATTTGTTTTGCTTTGTATGTCACCTTTAAGATTAGACTTAAGAACTGCCAGGAAACATTTGCCTTTGTATAGCTGTTATTAGTCATTGATTATATTGATGATGGTACTGCTGTAGGTTGAAACTGGGGCCTTTGACATCGCCCTCCATTTTAGAAGTTAGTGAGAAGTCATTAAGCCCCTTTATCGAACCAGGTAGCTGAAACAGTGGGGCCTCCAACAAACCGCATACACATGAGGCTGCCCAAAACAAAGACACACGTGAGGCCTCTCAGACTGTTGCAGACAGAGGGGCTTTTTAGAGTATTGCTTTAGCACAACTGTTTGAGGGAACAACGCAGGAAAAACAGCTTGTAAGGAGAAAGAAAAAGCAGTAAAAAAGCATCAGCTAGAACCACATGAACACTGGTAGCATTTACTTGAGAAGTGTCAGAGCTTTTTAAGTTAAATGCTGAGAAAAGAAAGCTTAGAATTAAGAGAACAGAAACCATCTCCAGCTGTTTAATTCCTCTTATGTTCAGGGAAACAGGATTTTGTTTGTGTCAAAGAGGGAGCTGACTTTATCATCAATTTCTCCTAATGGAAAGAGAGTGCCCTACATGTTGGCTTGCCGCTCAGGTCAAAAGGGAGTGATACTGCTTTTTATTTCAATAGCACCATTTATTTAGGACTCTCAAAATATTCTATAAATGTAGATATTGGACAACACTAGTTTCCTTAAAGTAGACATATCATTTTACCTCCTTAGCAAAGTAAGGGACTTTGCTAATAGGATTTTTTAAGCAGTTTGCCAAAATTCAGCAGTGACTTGGTCACAGAATTAAGAAGGGAAATCTAGGGTCCTGATTCCCTTTTTATTCATACTGTTAGAAATCAGATAGTAGCAAGAGAAGTCATGTTTCTGTGGCTGCAGAACCTGGTTCCCCAATATAATTATGAATATAATCAGACTCCTGGAGCTCAGTGAAATATAGAAGTCCTGATGCTCCCTTGCTCTTGATACACTGTCTCACAGTGTAGGTCACTAGTCATACATCCTTGTGTGAAATCTGGAATATAACAAATGTTTGTACTGTACTACAGGTTTTTTCCAAAGCTTTATAGAAAACAGTGAAATTAAAAGCCTTGGCCCATGATCTTTAATGTTGGTAAGGGACATAAGGAATATGCTGTGAGCATCTAGTTGCCACTCAATTGCTCATGTACTTATTTATAGCACTGACATAAAATGTTAGTTAATAAAATTACAAAAATGGTATTTCGACCTTTTCAGATTTCAACAATTTCCACAGATATGGGAAGGGGGAATTCCTGGGTGATGATACAACTTGCCTAGAAACATTTTGCAAAAGTGGATTTGAATCTCCTGAGTCCGTCTAGTGTATAATTCAAAAGAGCATCTCACATAGATTGATGATCGCAGGTTCTAAAGCTTTTCCTTTCTTTAATACCAGTTATTGTTAACAGAAGAATTAAAGCGCTGGTTGAAATGTGTCTACAGTATTTATAAAATGTCACACACTCAAACATCTCTTTACAAGTCTCGTCTGAAAGAAAGTTATAGTCCAAAATTGAGATTTAAGATGCTAATTCACTCCACAAGCATCTCACACTTGTTCTATACAGGAGATTTAAAATTTTGTTCTCTATAGAGCAGTTCTAACTTTGTTTCTTCCAAAAATAAAACAAATCAGCCCCAAGTACTTCTGACTGAAGGAACTGGTTTAGTTTCATGCTGTATCAGGAATAAATCTCACTCTAAGTTGAAACGTGGCTGTAAAATTGTCTGAAAAGTGGACTTTAAAAGTCATCATCACATCAAACAGTACAGGGTACACAGTTTTGCAAATGTGAACTCTGATCTACAGTGGATCTCATGCGGATAATCAGGACGAAGCTGTTTGCTACTTTGAGAATACACCGCACTTCAGTTTGCTCTCTGCTCCTGCACTATCAGATGCCAGTGCATTCAATAAAGTATGTAACTTATTACCTGCCAGTGTTTCCTAGTATCTCATGTTTAATTGTGCTTGTTTAATGAGTTCTTGCAAAGTTTTTCAATGCAGGAAGGGATTGCTTAGGCTACCAAACTAAATACCAAAACATTTGTGCCTTATATGTTTGTCTGTGTGAGGAAAATATTACTAACCTGTGAAGCACACTAAATAATCCTATTGAATTACATAAAAGTATTTGTACCAATGGAGAATCATCCATTTATATTCATGTTTTCAACCATACTGAGTAAGATTTTTACGCGCTTAACCTGAAAGCATACCCAGTAGATTTTTGAAAGCATGGAAGCAGGTGAACAAAGTGGAACGCTGCATAAATACTCTTAGATAACTTAGAGCAGCAGAGGAAACTACACTGTAGCAGCATATCCATGTAGAGGTAGAATGGTATTTTGAAACCAAGTAAACTTTGCATAATCTCTTCTTTTTACCATTAAAAAAGATCATATTGCTGAAGACTTAAAAATCATATAAAGCATAAGCAAACAATGCAATGATTTCATCTTAAAGCTGCTAGCGGTATGACTTACCAGCTGTTAGATGTATGTATTTGCTTCAATGGAATATTTAACTTCAGTATAGCTGACTGGTTTATTGTTCTTGATGGTGTAACTGATTACTCTGTTGCTATTCAAAATGTGAATGAGCTATGTGCTTATCTACTACTCTACCCATTTTGAGGCTTGGGAAGTGAAGTTAACTGCTGTCAAGTATTGCTGGGATACAAGTGAAAAATACAACTCTCTTCTACTTACAGAATTAGTCACTTGTTCTTCCTCTTCTCTCTCCGTGTGGCTTTAAAACAAAACATATTTCCCACATTCTGTGTCACCTTAGATGCCACCTTCCCTAGTCTTCAGAACTGCTTACTTTCTCTGTTTCTTTTTTGCTATAGTTTCTTTTACCACAGAGAAAATTGAGGTCAATTTATGTAAACAGTGTAGGGAATGTTATGGTTTTGGATGGAGGACATCCATGGCATCAATCACATTTAGACCTGCAGTAAATTTCTGGCTTCATTGTGGAGTGTAGAGGGTTTTTGTTGGCATGGAGACTTCACCTGAAAAGGGAAGTGAGCATACATTTGATTTCAACTGTAATATATTACTTTAATGCTACTTAATGAACATTTTCTGAACTTTAATAGACATTTTCAGACTTTTTCTGAAAAATAATCTTGTATGTGTACGTAAGCCTGCTGTTGTACTTACTAATTTGAAGCTGGGGGCATTCCTACTCAGCACATTTAGTTGAGTACGAAGGGTGTTACCTCTCCGGCAGCCCTGGCACCCCCTCCTTTGCCTGGCTTTGTGGCTGGACAGAGCCCAGCATGGCTGGGGCAGATGGAATCTGAGAAGCCCCGTGGTACCATGCAGGGTCCCCAAGCCATCCTTCTGCAGTGTGCCTGCACACCAGTGTGCTAACCATCAGGGGGAAGGGGTGAGGATCCCTTCCTCCGCTTGCCTCTCCTCACAGCCGTATGCAGAGAGACCCTCTCATGTTCCTGGCTGCTAACAACGTAACTATTGACTGTAGAATGCTCCTCGGTAGTTGAATTCACATCCTTCTTTCTTTATGAATATATATATACACAAAAGAGTAACTATCTTTAAAAATATTATTTATCTTGTGAAGATCTTCCAGTATGTGAGTTATGGTGCATTAAATTCAACAAAACTGTGTTGACATAACCCTGTTTTCTTTACTTGCATAAAATGTAGTGAGAGGATATCATGAGCTTATGTTGGCCATTTCTAAGTATTCACTGGGTCCGAGGCCATTTTGTTAAGAATTCTCATTAAGGTCTCTGGCATGTCATGTGAGTAGGTATGCTGGGATGAATATGTGAACTCCTGGCAAATAAGAACATTGTAGGTATGAATTCTTTTATAAAGCTTGTTTGTTTCTTGGGTTCTTACATTTCTGTTTTCTTTATCAACAATTCTGATGATTTAAGGACTAAAAATAACATGCTGCTCTTCCTTTTAATAATGATTTAGATTATTTATTTCACAGCTGCCAGAATATACCAGGATCAAGATATTAAAATACAAATACACTAAGAAAACACCTGACTTTTGTGTTTGGAAATGTGTATCTCAAATTCTAAAATTAAATTTTCTGATTCATTTGTTCTAAGATACTAAATTAGATGAATTAATTTCCTCAGCTAGTACCCCATATAATATATGAGGTGGAAATATGGTGTAATAATTTATATATTGATGAGGTTACCCCACCTAAGAACTTCAGATCTTAATGATGATTCTCAGATGGATAAACAGAGATACATTCAAATTCTCTGCCTCCATTTTCCATGTGTTTAAATAACAATAACTTCCTGCCAAGGGAATTGTAGTTACTTGTACAAAAGACCAAGTGTGCAGTAACATGTAAATTAGGACATATTCATTGAAGACAAACAGACTGAGAACCTGGACCAAAATATTTTTATTTACTTTTGAGAGAGAGAGAGAGAGAGAGAGGATGCTTTGTATGCCTTGATTTGAGCAGGTGGTTGGACTTGGTGATTTCCAGAGGTCCCTTCTAACTGAAGTTCTTCTATGATTTGAAATGTATGGGTAGAAGCAATATTAAACATATTAAAGACAGTTATATGAATGTTTTAAAAATAAGGCTAAGGTCAAGGCAAAAGGGAGGGTCTAGGTTGCTGTCTTACAAATTGGTTTGTTTTCCTTCTGAATTTTGTGTGAAGTACAGCAATGCAGTCAAGTAGTGTGTTTGTAAAGTGCCTTATGAAAGTCTGATAGCAGTACAAGGCTCTTTGAGATGGCAGAGGAAGGAGGAAAAGAACAATGTCTCTTGTCTGGCTACATTACAATAGGACAGTCAATGACATTGTAATTCCTAGGAATCTTTTCTCCAAATGATGCAAAGGAACAGTGATTGTCTAGAATGAAATCAACTTTTCTGTTTCTTAACAGAGCAGCTATGTTTCATTCCTTCCTTTCTCTTATGGCTATTTAATCTCTTCTTTCAGCATGTATAAAATGTGTAAACCTGGTTGGGACTTGTGGAGAAAATCTAGGGTTTTTGCAAAGGAGATATGGTGGTGCTGAACACTACTCTCTAAGGGACATAGCAGGACTAAAATGCAGTGTATGTGAATTACATGGTGCATATTTTAAAGATATAAATGTCATGTTCTAATCAGTGCAGAGATCATGGTCCATCCACAGAAGCCACTTTTATTGTCCTTGTTGCAGAAACGGATTTGTTAGCTCAAGTTGTTGAAGGTCATTTATTGGAAGTCTCCTGTAAAATGGCAGCTCTAATTGCCGGGGTTTGTTTTTTCTCATATCTACTTTTACATCCCAACATCCTTACATTTCTATTTTATCTATTTTTCCTTCAGCTGAGGTACCGTTGCCTTCGTCTGTCCAGTTTTCTGAAATACTTTAACTACTTTTATTGTAAAGGGAGGGTAATGTCGGCAGAGCTGCTGCTGTAATGTAGTAACTCCCATTTACCACTGGATGGTGTTTGAGTCAGTCTGCAATTCTAGGTTAAGTCTCTACGCCAAGACAATGAATAGCGTGTTGTGCAACTGAACTCAAGAATCCCAAGGCCATTTTAGTGAGCCAAGATGAAACTTTCTGTTCTTCATGTTTATTATAGACTGTTAGAATTAAAAAATGTTTAGAAATAACACATGCAATAAATATGTTAAAATGTGATTGTTCCAGGATGGTAAATTGAAGGTTTCCCATGCTGATGTTTATCATTATTCCCTAAAGCAACCTTTAATTCCATTCTTCTTTCTTAATTAAAATGGGCAGGTTACTCTGGACTGGATTTACCTCATTTTCTCCTACTGAGCAATACTTCACACTGTTGGTGGCCACTGAAACTTAGGTAGGGCCAGATTTACTGAATTGTTGCTCAGCCAACACAGGGCCAGATTTTGCTGCTCTTTCTTGTGTATGATAGTGTTGTATGCTTATTTTTAGCTAATGATGTTCCAGAATAGGAATTGTAAGTTCCAGTACTTACTCTGAAGTTAAGGACATTCAGTTTCACACCATATTTTTTACCCCAATTCCCTCTCTACATGAAACAGACTTAGTATATTATTTGTCTAAATGAGCTCTTGGAACGTTGTCCTCTGGGTTTTTATAGGAGTGAGTTGTGTAAGCTTCCAAGATTCATAAACCATCTTTTAATGTTAATTTTAACTGAATAAAAGATACGCCCTGGTTGTCAGCAGTATCTGTGCATCAGTGTGTTGTTAAAGTATTGTGGAGCAAATCTGATATTATAATCTGTCTCTTCTAACTGTCAGTTGAAAACTGAATGTTATAGTCTGCCTATCAAAAAAAAAAAGAAAAAGAAATAGTGTCACACTCTTTACTACCACCTAATTACTCCCTGAATGCCCCTTTGGCCTCATTTTTCTTCATATTATACTTATTTTAAACGTCTTATTTTCTTAGAGACATTACACTCCTGAAAAGACCAGCATACAGTCTCAAATAAAGTTGAGAATTTGCAGCAATAGTAAGTTTGTATCTGCAGCTCAGTGTTAGGGGCTTTTTTGTTTTCTTTTTTTGGGGTTGTTTTGTTTTGTTTCACCAACAAAACTGAAGTTAGAGCACCATGCTTTTAGCTCTGCTGTTTAGTTGACCAATGTCTCTGGGGCAATATACAGCTATCAGAAGAAAGCTTCCAGTATAATAGCATCAGATCAGTTGCTGCCAACCTGAATAACATCAAGGGCACACACTTGTTTTCCTCTCTTGTCCTACTTCACTATTGAACAAACCAGGGGAAAAAGATCAGGAATTGTAAATCAGAAATCTGACCTGCTAAGATCAGAAATCTTAGCTCAGCATGCTAAGAATTCTTCATGGGAGTACACGATGGGGCAGAAGTGTTGGTGATGTCTCTTCCTCTCTATCTCAAAGTTTTTTCCTCTTTAAAGACAAAAAGATGGAAATTTACACTCAGCAACTCATGCTGAAGGAGTGAAGTTTAAAAGACTAATTGTGGATCTAATTCTGTATAAGCTTTGCTGAGTACGCTTTGACTTGGAATTGCTGTCTCGCTAGGACTTGATAAAAAGGGCAGAGAAGTCAGTGGAAATGGACCTGTTGACTCTCCTGGGCTTTGTATCTCACCCAGAAAGTGTATCACAAAACAATTATAAAAGAAGTAGTGAATTACAGCACAAAGTCACCTTGGATCCCAAGCTGTTCCAAACACTTTCAGCTTACATTATTTTCCAACTGTGTCACTCTCCCTAACTATCTGTGTCACAAAGCATTACACCAAACACATCAGCTGTAATTCGTTTTCTTAAATATCTGACTTTAAAATCTGTGTCAGGCAATTTGTATCATCTGTCAAACAACTGTCAGAAAGGGCCAAGAGGGAAACACCTGAGAAAAGTGTAGTGCTGAAAGATCTGTGCATGGAGGTGCTGCGTCCCGTATGAACAGCTGCTTGAGGAGATCCTGAAAAAGCTAGTAGCATTGTCAAAATTTTCTGTATCTGTGCAAGTTGGAAATGAAATCTTGGATCAGATTCTCTGGCTGCTGGATGGTCTCTAGTGGCCTTGGACAGTTGGCTACTGCTTGCAATAGCTTTATGGCTGGCCTTAAAATGGCTCATAACACTTCCCATCAAGAGCTGGAGGTTACCCTCTCATCTTGCCCAAATTCTAATTACAGTTTATCTATTAGGGTTTCATTTAATTATTCTTTGTATACCAGTACTCTGACTTTCTAAACAGAAGCTTTAAACTGTTATTCTTTAAGCCATGTGTAGTTCTTTACTATGGCATATAAGATACTCCTTTTTTTTTTTTCCAAGCAGGTAGCACTTATTTTTTTCACCGTACAGAAATTTTCTATAGAGTGTGATGAGAATTTTTCTTTGCCTCCTGCCCTGCATTTTTATGTGACTTTTCTCCACTCCTGAACAGTAACCACATTTCATTCAAGTATTTACGTGTTTCATTGATGCCAGTGTTACATCCTTAGACGTAAATCTGATTGAATGATACAACTCAGTAGTGGCATGGAGGGGTGGAGCCTCTCTAGGATTATGATTTCAGTTTGGAGAGTATAGCAGTTTAAATCTTTATGTAAAATATTTAGGGATATGTTTGTTTAAAAGATAGAATATACTTTTACTGTAATGATTTTCTGGAATGTATAATTGTGCCTCATGATAAAGTCAGTCCTTATCAGTGCTGTTGGTAGTTGCTAAAATGAGTATAGCCATATGCAGTAGGGTAGAGAATCATCTTTCAAGTATTTGTTTTAAAAATGATGGGCTAGTGTCATGGCATGAAAAGCTATGGAGGCATTAATTGTCTCTTCTGTTACTTTGCTAAACTAATCCATATAAAAAGAGCAGATTAAATTGACTGACCCTCATATATTTAATGATTGCTGCTATTTGACTAAGAAACATCTCTCAGGAAGCTGCTTGTCACAGGCTATCAATATTCTTTTAATCCCATGTTAGTTATTGGTGCACTTTGTTACTCTCCAAGATGGCCTGTCTCAAGTGGTTCTTCAGATTGCACAGCAAGAAAATGAGATGCTAAATGGTTGCACAAACAATTTGATTATAGTATTTAATTCCTGCCCTATGGATTTCCAAGATCAGCGATCCTTTCTCTTCTTTAGTTGTTATTATTATTACCCTTCTAACTGATCTTTCTGCTGCCAGAATTACTTTATTCCTTTTTGTCAAATTCCATTTTGGTCTCAGCTTTGTGCAGAAAGTGCTGGACTTCTGTGTAGTTTTGCTTTAATAACTGTCTATGTCAGGATATTAGTATACACATTATTATGTGACTGTTCACAGTTAATGTTATGATCTTTGCTGTATATCAGATAATACAGAGACAAGGATGAGTAGTTAAGATATTTAGGCTTTTTCTCAACAGTTTATATCTGCTAGAAAGTTGAATATCATATAATAAACACATGGATGTTGAGAACAAGACAGTGACTTTGTAAAGGTATCTATCTTCCACATGGTGTTTAGTGGCTGTTTCAGACCCATGTTTAATTTTGCAGCAATCCAGGTTCCTACCATATTAGTCTGATTCAGTGACCACTTCAGTCAGTAAAAAGACCATAGTAAGCTTTGTTTACTTATTTTGAGTGCATATTTATTCCATGCTGATCACCTTAGTAAATATGGTTAAGGACTGATCTTGCAAAATGCTGAATACTCTGCCTCAGATTCAGAAAATTACTTAATTTAAGTGAATGCATGGTAATTTAGACTTCAAAAGAGTATTCACTTGCTAAAAATTAAGCAGGTGCTTATTTGTTTTACTGGAGCCTGGGACTGAGTTTGCCATGGTGTGCTACTGTAGTGGCTTCAGACAGAAGTGTCATTTGTAGCTCTTCTTGAGCAAGAAGAAACGTTTTTCGTGTTTAATTTCATTAAATTTTACTCTCATAACTTCTTTTATTACATGGGGAATTATATTTCTTTTTATCAGACATCGGGGAAAATAACTTTATTATATATTTTTTTAATTTAAGTATGTTTACACTTTAAAGTTAATTAAGATTGAGTGTGACAGTGAATGACCATGTTTCAAAGTGAAATACTCTGCAGAAAGCAGTTTTGCATTTTAAAGCCTGTTACAAAACTACACAAGTATTATAAAGAACTTGTTTCAAGATGTACACATTTAAACCTTAAAAATTTAAAATAGAGGGCCAAAATTATTTTCAAAATACTTGGTTGAAACTCTCATTCCCAAAGTGCTGTATATGGAGAGAAAAGGGAATTTGACTGTAAATTACTCCTAACAAAAAGGCTGGATAGAAAACATAAAGCAAATAAGGTTTTTCAGTGTTGCACATTTAAAGAGCCAGACATACTTTAATTCAGGCACATTGTAGTTTATATAAATATAATTGGTGTTCACATCTCTGATAGGATCAAGTTTACATAGATACTTGCTAATTTTAATGCTTTATTCCTCCTAGATTTCCATTAATTTCTTTGTTTCTGTCATGTTCATTCATGTTGCAAACTATTTTTCTTTCTGGTAGAAATCTATAGGGATGCCAACTTTACTGGAAAAAAGACTTTAGCTTTGGCTACATATAATCCAAAAGAAAGGAATACATACAGGCCTGTGTTAGGACTCTGGTGCATGAAAATGCTTAAAAAGAAGGCTCTCCTGAGACTAAATCTTAAATAAACATAATCTGGAACATTACGATTCAAACTTTTCTTTCAGCTGCGGACATGTCATGGAAGTATTTTAGTTCCTTTTTTTAATTTAGACTTTAAGATATAATTAACTTGTTTAAAAAGGAAAAAGCAAACCAACCAAACAGCTCTGATTTGATTTAAACTCTTAGGAGCATGGAGGTTCCCAGGCACAGTCCTACTCTAGGTCAGGTAGGCTTTGCTGCAGTCTGCTGCTGCTGTCGGTGCGTCCAGCATCCTGTCCACAGAGGCTTGCCATTTTAGAACTATTTTAAAACGATTTCTTAAAAATGTTTTGTCAAAGAAACAAATCAGAGGGAGCTGCTTGATGTAACAATCAACAGTGCTGTGTAAATATGCTGTAGCTGTATGTTGTGCAATACTGTCAGCTTTGCAGAATGATAGAGGCCTGGACCATTGAGCAAGACTCATTAATAATAGTGAAGTGTCTCTATACTGCTTTGAAAATGAGAATTTTGCCCTCTTTTTCTGGGAGTAAATTAGGTCAGAGTGTTCCCAGAATTTACATTTCAATTAAAAATCCCAATAATAACACATTGTGCTTATAGTGAATGATTCCTTCTCAGGGAAAGATGATATCTCCTGTTACTTTGTTAAAGAAAAGCCCCTTCATTCCAAAAGGCCACACATCAGTGGTAAGAACTCTTCTTCCTTGTTTGTCTTCTTCAGTTAACTTAAACCTGTGTGAGGGTAATACACTGTAATCAGACCTCAGGCTTTCACTGTCTGGGTTAGATATGTTTGAGTTTGTATATTTTGGTCTCTAGAGATTTTTCTAAAATATAAAAGAAAACAAACTTTTCTTTGTTTTCTTTTAAACTCACCCACACCTGAAAAATTAGACAAATGATTCTCTCCTTAAAAGGAATTGTTCTTTTTTTGTGTGGGGAGGAATTGCTCTAAAATATACTATACAGTGCAGCTCATGCTTACAGTCTCCCTTTTTCCAGACAGGTTTGCAAATTCTTAATTAAAATGCTATTATCTCTGGACCACCAAAGCCTCTTTTTCCTGTCAACAGCAAAAGAAAAATAATGTCAGTCACAAATTTTATTAGTTACATTTCTCTTCTTGTGCAGTTCATTTCCAGAAGGCCACATTCACCATATAGTGTTGTTTCTCTTAGTTAAAGTGCAATAAATGTTTTTAACGAAGTTTTCAAAGTAATCACTGAGTATAGAGATTCAAATAGTAGCTATCCACCAATGTAGGTAGCATCTGTGAGATTGAACAGTAATTTATAGAAATAAGATTTGATTAAGTTGCCCATTGTCTACTAAAATTGTAGTTAATTGCAATCATAGCTATTCTGTCTGAATAAAAGAGATTCCAGTGGAATTGCGTGTGTGCATGTGTAAAAACTATCTTAGAGACTGCAGGTAGACACCTAAGAACTAAGCCAAAACAGTCTGTTACCACCTTTTTAAGGAATGCCAAGTAATTTGTCCTTGCTTTGAGCAAACAAAATAGGCATTAATCATCTATCCCCTGAAACTTGTCTCAGCCTAAAAAGTTGCAAGCTGTATATCAGATTTTTTTTTTTCTCTCCTGTGAAAAATAAAATCAACATTATGGAAAACTTTCTGAACTAATCTGGAAATTGGTACATCTCTAGAAAACAGTGCCTTTTTGTCTGCACATAAGTAATTCTGTAGGAGAGTAACCTCACAGTGTGTGTGTGTTTTCTGTACGTTACATTACTTTGCACAGCTTTTGTGGTATGTGGCTGATCAATTGAGTCTCTGCTGCTCCAAGATCATCTTGGCTGGATTTCATTGCTCCGTTTAACTGGCAGTAGTAACCAGGAGTGCTTCTTTTTGGTATGACATAGTGGTGAGCTCGTTGAAGGTGTCGGTTTCATTTCCAACATGCCTTTTACCCACTTCCGTGAATATTTCTTAATTTCATATCCTACTTCCAGTGATTTTTAGGCTTGATTCATGTTCTTCTTTTTTTAAAAGAATTTTGATTGTTGTTGAATCATATGTTGTTGAGTCATATGTGTTTTGATGCAAATCAGCTGAAACATTTGTGGAATGTGTGTTCCTAAGTGCAAGAAGAAAGAATAATGCATCGTTGACTCTCTCCAATTACTCTCTGCATTCTTCAGGCACACTTTCTGTTTTCCCTAATATTAAAAGTATTACCTCCGCTGCTTTTATTTTTGCCTCAAGTATATTTTGTCTTTCTCTTATTGGTGTTGTGCAAATCTTAGCTAGTATTAGGATGCATAAAGTGATAAAAAGACACACAGCTTTGATGTGAGGTATACTACTACCCAACCTCCAGTCTTCTAAATTCATATCTTATTGCTGTTCCATGACTGCTTGAGATCAATGTACAATCTTCTGTTTAATACTGTTTAGTAAATTCTCAGAATCCACTTTGTGCAAAGAGCTACCTGTGCACAACTTCCCGAATCAAGACAACAATTCCCTCTTTGTATGAGTGCAAAACTCTTAACAGTTTAGTTACATGCCTTCCCCTTCCTGACAGGAACCATACTGCCTTGCAGTATGTGTAAAAGCTCAATATAGTTTTTTCAGAAAGTCTTTTGTCTCCCTGAAGATGTGCACTTAAGTTCCATAAGGCTAAGTTCTCCCCCTGGTCAGAGCTAGTTAACAGTGTTTACTCTGTACTACATAAAATTGTATCAGATAATATTCAGAAGTAGATGCTTGACTTCTGTTTCCCCTCTTCTAATGTTTTACACCTCTGTGTCGGAACCCTGTCCAAACTCATCTCTATGCCTTGTTGCAAATGTGCATCCCTTTTCATGTCGCTGCCATGATCACATTTCTTGGCACTGTATCCTCTTAACGGTGTCTGCCAGGAGTTCAAGGGATGCAAAGCTTACTAACATTATGAAACACATCAGGGAACCTGTTAAAGTGAGTGAATGTTCCAGTGGGCAGTGCACATGTTGAAGAAGATCCTTGAGCTCAGTGGAGGAACACGGTAAACACTGTGCTTAGAGCATCTGCCTGGAATACTAAACTTAGTTCACACAGGTGCACAGTTGTAAAATGCAGCAATTAACAAAAAAGTAACTTGAGTGGGCATACGAAATGGTATGGAAGCAGGTCAAGTCCTGTGTGAATTGCCAAATGTTTCACTAGTACTTTCACTAGTACTTTTGAGAGGGAGACAGAATGGAGGCTGTGTGTGAACAGAATGCTAAGGGGTGATCAGAATACCCTGGTGCAATTGAAGCAGGTTTTCCTGTCCTCCTATTGCACACTTACCTCAGACAACTTTCTGCAGCTGTTCACTATAGAACTTGCTGTACATACCTGTACATTCAGTCAACTCCAAACCAAATGATTTCAAAGGGATGCCAAATTCTGAAGGGCTTAATTTCCTCATTTCACCTGCATGTAGGCGAGAGGTTAATGGATCTCTTGCACTGCAAATAGTAGGAACAGCGTCTTGATGGGCCAACATTTTTGACTAGCAGGCCAGATTTTGGTTTTGTGCATTTGCTTCTATCTTTCTGATATCCTCCTTGGATAGGGCTAGACCTTCAAGACAGTGAGAGCTGTTAAGCATGTAGTACTTTGGAGATAAAGGTCATGCATTTCAGTTGAGTAGTAATTTCTGATGCAAAGGTAATTATTCGTTTGTCAAGAAATGACAAAATGCTTACTCTTGTAAGCAAAGAAGCAGAAATACATGTAAATGTTTGCTCTGTATAGAGTCACACAGGTAATAAGCTTTGGGTTTTTTGCAGGTATCTCTATTCCTACTCATATTTATGATGGGACTCTGATTTAATGAGAAATTTTGAATAGTCTTGCATTATCTATTAATCAAAAGTTAAGGCTTCTTATAGATGTTTAATATATTTTAAAATACTTGAATTCTGATTATTTTTTTATTCTTGTGCCATTTAGTGAGGGATATTTGTAATTCTACATTCTCAAAGATCATATGCTGCTTGCATTTCCAGCACAGAGAGGGAAGGGTAAAACATGGTAGGCAGAGCCAGCTGTTTGAATGCTTTCAGAAACAGACAAAATATCAGCTGGTGATCCATTCTATTTGTGCAAGGGATCCTACATACTATGATAAGGTGCTACTCAAGATGCCTGTATTGTTCAAAGTAATTGCACTGAATTCTATAGGAGTGATCATACAGTGAAAGTATGCCTGTAAGAAAGTGTGTTTTAGCCTGATCCTGTTTGAATTCATGCTCATGATTTTGCTGTATGATATTGATTCTCTTTTATTTAGAATTATGCTATTAAATAGTTTATTCATAAGAACTGGGAACCACTACGGTGGAATTTGATTTTTTGTTACTGTGGTTTTGGGGTTTTTTAAGTACATAAATGTTTTTATGTGAAAATATAAAACTGTATATGAAGAATTTAGGTTTCTGCTTAGTTTTCTCTCCTGGCTTTGCAGCTACTGTCCGGGTATTTTCTTCTATCTATCCTTATTAGGTTAAATCTCTGAGCAACCTGATCTAGTGAAAGATGTCTCTGCTCATGGCAGGGGTTTGGACTAGATAATCTTTGAAAGGTCCCTTCCAACTCCAACCATTCTCTGATAAAAAAACCCTGCATTTGTATTTGGATAGAAAAAGCATTTCTGTTTCAGGTGTATTTCTGAACCATTAGACTAGGAAAAAAAAAAGAACAAGCAACAAAAATGTCAATGAAAAGGAATGAAGAAAATCTATCTGAACGTATTTGAGTATCAATGATGTATTTAGTTCAGGTGAAGTCCTGGAGAAAGTTTGTGGTAGAGTTCTACAATCTTCTAGCACACCATCTTGTCTGAAACAGCCATCTGGCTGTAGTCTTAATTTCTTTCCATCTTTAGTGCAGTTCTGGATAATATCTTGGCCTCATTTAAGTTCACTGACTTCACTTGATTTATTTGTCTAGCCACTGCATCCATTGACATCCTTTTTTTTCCCTGTCTTTTTTTCTTAATTATACCAGATTTACTTTTTTTTTTTTTTTTTCCCCATATGTTTTAAAGTCCCTGTTGCTGAATCACACTTCTGACTCACTGTATTTTTTCTTAAGGTACTTTTCAGTTTGGGATTTAAAATATCTTTTAGTAACATTTTTTTCATTTTTTTCTTATACATTAGGTTCAAAGTTTCTTCAGCCTTTTGAAATACTGCAATTTTTTTCACCCTTTTTAAGAACTAGGAAGAAGGATCTTCTTTAAATAGCTTTTCATGACTCAATTGTATAATTGTTTATGGACAGTGGATAGAGAGTGGGATAACATATTGAGTGTTGCAGACCACTCAAGTTGGTAGCTTGAGTCAGTTGTATATACAACATGTAATCTGTGTGTACATGTGTGTTTATGCATATGTGTACATATGATTTATGATCACATGCAGTAAAAGGGCTAACCAGCACCCATAAATCCTCCTCATGAGCAGGCTTATGCAAAACAAAACATAACTGAGATGTTTACAGGGACTGTGTAGATCACAGTGGGAACACATCTGTCTTCTTCATTTAAAAAAATGTAATAAATGCTTCTCTAAAATACTGCTCCCTTGTTGTCTGTGTAATTTAGTCTGGCTCCAGGTTCCAGACTTACTTCTGATGGTCTGTATGAGAAAAAAGTTGTAGTGCCACATCAGAAGGTGCTAGCCATTGTGATTTATTACATAACTAGGTCCTAAGCAATAGATTATAAGAAAAGATGGCTATAAGGACAGATAGACTATGTATTAGGCCTAGAAAACAAACATGCAGAGGAGGAGTGAGTCATAGGAGGAGGATCTTCAAGGGGATGGATTGTTTTTCTGTTAGAGATTCGAAATAGTGGTAGATGCTGAAAACTTGGGGGAATTCAGACAAATATTTTTTGTTTTCTGATCAAAACAAGTAACCAGAACACTGGTTCACAAAATTCTTATTTCTGAAATGTTCCATGAAAGCTGCAGCTGGTTTATATTCCAGATTGATGGTCGGACAACTTTAATAAATAGGAGAAAAACAGATCCGGTTTTAAAAGAAAAATAAAATGCTTAACTTTCTACATTTTAAGATAAGAACCTTAATGAACACTGTACTCAAGATTTCTAGCCTCAAGAATATCTGTTAATTGGTCACTGTTTAGTCATTAAGAGATATTTTTTCCTCAGCCTTACTAAGAATTGTTCATTGGCACTTGAGAGAATTAATAGGAAGTTCATCCTGAATTTTTAAAGAGGAATTCTGACCTTCACAGCTCTTTGTATATGTGTGCATATTTTGGTTGCCTCACTGAGTTATGGACTGCAGTATTTTGTCACCAATACGGTATGCTTTCCAATACAGCAGTGACTTATTGTACCTTGGACAGCATTGGAAATTACATGCTTGCACACCTGAAGGAAGATAGAGTGTGGCAATTTCTATAGGAGTGGCTTCTGAGCCACTGGGAGACCTTGACTCCATACCTATAGGAGGCTGTACACTCAGATGCACAAGTGGAGAGATGTACACCACCGATAGATATCTGAACAACCTCACCTTTCTAGAGAGAGGCAATTTGCTAAACATTCCTTTTAAAAATATAAATAATTTAAAAATAAAATACCTTTATATTAATAGGAGAGAAACAAAGGCAGGAAAAAAATAGAGCAAAGTCAAGAGCTGAGTGACTGGGACTTTGGGGAAATTATACACTATTTTGTGCCATCAGTATGTAAACGATTCAACAGAATTGCCACATGCTCTTATTTTCTCTATGGTCCCAACACATTATTTAAAGGAGGATGAGAAAAGCAAGTATTAGCAAATTTTTTCTTCAATGCGCACATTCAGCGTGTCCCAAAACTCAAAGCACTCATGGTATTTTACATGTATATGCAAAGTCTGTTAGAACAAGACAAACAATAATTTGAATATCCTGGCTTGCATCAGCAATAGCATGGCCAGCAGGGACAGGGAAGGGATCCGACCCCTGTACTCGGCACTGGTGAGGCCGCACCTTGATTCCTGTGTTCAGTTTTGGGCCCCTCACTACAAAAAGGCCATTGAATGACTCGAGCGTGTCCAGAGAAGGGCAACAGAGCTGGTGCAGGGTCTGGAGCACAGGTCGTACGGGGAGCGGCTGAGGGAACTGGGGGGGTTTAGTCTGGAGAAGAGGAGGCTGAGGGGAGACCTCATCGCCCTCTACAGCTCCCTGAAAGGAGGGTGCAGAGAGGGGGGATGAGTCTCTTTAACCAAGTAACAAGCGATAGGACAAGAGGGAATGGCCTCAAGCTGTGCCAGGGAAGGTTCAGACTGGATATTAGGAAGCATTTCTTTACAGAAGGGGTTGTTGGGCATTGGAATGGGCTGCCCAGGGAGGTGGTGGAGTCCCCATCCCTGGAGGGGTTGAAGAGTCACGTTGACATAGCGCTGAGGGATCTGGTGTAGTTGGGAACTGCCAGTGTGAGGTTAATGGTTGGACTAGATGATCTTCAAGGTCTTTTCCAACCGAGATGATTCTGTGAATTGTGATTGTAAAAACATGGTTATTGTCTTACAGGTTTGTTGTCCCTCAGTCAGGGTGGATCAAGAAAATGAACAGTCTTAAAGCAGTGAGTTCTGGTGAGTTCTGCAGGTGTTGCTTAGTTGGGAATTTTTAATGATGGGTTAATTTCTCATGGTTTGAGCTGAGAAGATAACCTCTCATGATATTTTTGTCATGCAAATCTGAGATCCTTCAGGGTTCAGATTTCTCATGTTTAACTAAACCAAGAGCTTGAGTTGCTAGACCACTACACAAAAAATTGTTACGATGTTTCTAGTTGTGATCATGTGCAAAATCCTAAAAAGCTCATTCTTATATCAAAATTTTGTACATTTGAGGAATGTGAGGAATTTGCATGATGGGATGCTTATTTTGACCTCTGAAGTATCTGAAACATTCTTGCTATCTTAGTCATCTGTATATAAAAATAAATATAATTTTACCATATAGTTTATATGTAATTGTGAGGTTAACAGTAACCATGCTTTTTCTGGTCAGATAATATTTTTTAAAAAAAAAAACTATGAGGCAATTCACAAACTCATCTACTCCTCTAAACTACACAATATTTCCTAAAAGACATTTCTGTTGTCTTATGTGCAATAGAATTGTAATCACCTGTATTTAAATCTAATGGATTTGAAATAACCTACAGGCTTCCAGTTTAATGAGAGCTAGATTAATGAAAAAAGACCTTTTACCTCAGATTGCATGACAACATTTTCAAATTACATTCCTGAAACAGAGAATTCACTTATTCCGAGTAATTGGATGCTGACTAGGGTTAATATGTACAATGTCCTTAAATGAAAATGTTCTATTGTAAGTGGGACTGTATGATACCTGAGGCATTCTCAATAGATTTGGTTGGGCTCTGAGTTAATTATACTGCTTGCTATTTTTTGAATGAATTCAAGCATGAATTCTACACAGTAAAGATTGGGATAATTATATTCAATTCTGCTTGGTGCCCCGCTGAATGAATTGACCTTTTAGATAAAACTAGTCTCTTGAGCAGGAAACCTGAAGAAAGCCTGAACAAAGCAACCAGATGCAGCTGGGGGCTGGGGAAAAGCTTTAATTTTTTTATTTTTTTTTTTGGAAAAAGCTAAAGGAGTAGAAGCATCAGAAAGATTGATTTTTAGTCATGGAAAAAGTATTCCTGTGTTGGCAGTGGTTTTGTATATGCAGAACATAAAGTTATAATTTAAAGCCATTGATTTTTCTAAGCTGTTTTCTCATCAGTAATATGACTAAAAAGAAGCAGCAGTAGAGCACTAGAAAAGTTCAGTGTACACAGGTGTCCCACACTTCAGCAAGGTACCATAATCACAAGCTGCGACTGCAGACGTGGTGCCAATAATGCTGTCAGCATGACTGGCTCTCCCATTGCACACACAAGTCTAAAAGAGGGTGGTTGGGAAAGACAGTGTTTTCAAAGCAATTGCTTTAAAAGAGGGAAAGGACTCTCAAGGACCAGCAGAGCCACTGCTATGAGTGCAAACCTGAAGTTGAGGGCAGAGTGCTGTGTTAACTTGTCACCTGTTGCATTCCCATGCTTCATGGAAACATCCAAAATCAACAGGAAATATTTTCCCCCTCTTTTTTTTTTTTTTCTTTTTCCATTTTCCCAAGGTGGTTGTACTTGTAATAAAGTGACCATGATATTAAACGTAGCGAAAGTTGTCTTTTACTTAGCTTTTTTTTTTTCCATCATCATGATAAGTCCTAGGTAAGCATTTAGAGCAGTAATGTTCTGTGTTGATTGTAGATGATGGAAAGGAGACAGGTTTTGGAGTTATTTTTGCAGTCTGCGTTTTTTGGTTTTTTTTTTTTTTTTCTCTGAGAATTATCTGCAGCCAGCATGAAGTACTTCTGTAGCTGCTCTATGTACATTTTTGAAATAACTTTCACTGTGGAGTTGAGGATGACCTTAACTGAAGTTTATAGGGTGTTGTAGTTTTCTATATAACACCAGAAATATATTTGTTTGTTTATGGTACTTAAACAAAAATATCCCACCAGTTTAGTCTTACAAAACTTCAGTCATGTAAATAATTCTTCTGGTAGATAATCCCTTGTTGGTGTGATGTCAGTAAGGCAGCAGAATTTAGCCCATAATGTTAGCTGGATTTATGATAAGGGCAAGTGTTTGTAACAACTTTTTTGATGGGGTTCCAGTCTCTTAAGCACGTACATTATCTGTTACTGATATATCATTTATGTAGAGAATACAGTTGTCATTCACTTCATTTAATTAGATTATGGATGCTAAATTATCTACTAACATAAAATGTGCTTTTATACTGCAGATTACAAAGGTTTTAAGAAGTTTAATATGCTACTTTTTAATTGGTGAGCAGTACCCTAAAGGATTCATGTGGGGGTTTGTTTGTTTGTTTGTTTTTTACTGCAGTAGAATGTGAACATACCATAATATTACTAAAGATGGTTAGTTGCAAATGGGATTTGGGTCAGTGAAGTTGGCTAGGATTTATTTTGCATAAAACAGATCTAGGAGGTATAAAACAGTAAATATAGTAATCAAGGGCTTGTATTTTGGCAGTGAGATCACTGAGTTGAGAACTGAATATCTTCTGGTCTTTACACTCCAGTTAGCTACCGTCATTTAGGTAAACGAACAATGTATTTATTGCATATGGTTCCAAGTTTGTAATGACTATTAATGTAGAATAGCCCATTTTCTGCTCTGTTTTCCAATCCATTAAATGAATAATCTTCTATGTCCCTATGGTCTGCCACACCTTACTGCATAAATTCTTTGCCTTATTTATGTCTGCATTTAGTTGTACAGCTGGTAAGTCGTTTGTTCAAAAGAAGTAAATGGGTGGTTTTGATCTTTAGACTGTGAAACAGGGATTCACAAAATGGTTATGGTCCTAATAAATTGACTCTGAAATATTGGGAACAACTTCAAGGATCTGATTTGAGCATCTAAATTAATACTAAATCCTTGTTGTTTCTTCACTCTTGATTGAATTTTACTGTCGAAAGCTCAAGAGCTTTAGAAAGGTTTAGTTATAAGGCTGCCTAGGAACACCTTTCCTCCTGACACTGGCTTCTCCTCTCATTAAAAGTACAAGACTACTCAAGCAATTCCAGTACTTACCTATGACTCTAAAAACATCATCTGAATATCCTGCATTCTTGGTGTTGGTGTCCCATATTTACCAAGAGTTCACCTTAAACGCTTTAGTTGTAGAATCAGCATATGCTTATGCTGTTTACAGGAGCAATTCAGTATAAATGAGCTGTAAGTCAGGCCTTCTGATTATCTGTCATGCATAAAATACCTGGTACGATGATTCCTACCTCGTGTAAGGTCAGATTCTGAGACCTTGGTTCATACAACTGAGATCAGCAACACTGGTTAATTATTACCTGTGGAAGCAAGAGCTGCAGTTCTGGGTGCAGTCTGCATGTGGGATTCAGGCACTGCTAAATGTGTCTTTCATAGTAACGATTCCCTCATCTCTTCTTGAATCAGTGGGAGATGAGGGTTTTCACTCACTGAACTGGGTTCTTTGTTTCTACAGAACTGTTTAAGCCAGAACCTTATGAACAATGTAGACTTATACTGATGGCTGGTAGGGGAACATGATAGTTTTCAAACAGCAGTTAGAACCTTTTATGATAAGGGGACTGGCAGCGAAGAAAAGCAAAGCCACTTAACATCCTGCTAGGAGAAGTATGGGAGTTTCAGACTGATGAGAGTTCTTGTAATCTGTCGCTGTTCCCTTCCATCCTGTGTAGCACTGACTTTGATTATAAATATTTGCATATCTGCCTAAGATCATGGCATCTTCTAGCATAATGACTGAGTTGCTGAAGTCTGTTTAAAAGCTGTGGAAGGAGAGGAGCTAAAATGAGATGCTTTCTGTTACCCTATATGGAAGTATAATGTCAAAGATTAATAATGATTTAGCCATGATTTCTGCCCTTGTCTACCAGCTTTATGTACACACAGAGCTGCCTAACACAGGCCATGTAGAAAAAGAAATAGTACAATCTGGGAAAGAAACGATTGATTTTTGTAAGCCTTAAGACCTCAAAAATCCCAGAGGGTACCACATTTTTGTCTTTTTACTTAGCAGGGTGCGACTGCTAAGCTAAATGCCTGTTGAATGATGAGTCCTGCCTATACCACCTTCTACATTCTGACTGTAGATACTACAGTCCATATGGAGTAGTCCTCCATTATGTACATTTAGCTGATAAATTTCTATTGTCAACCCCTGTTACATGTCAGATACCAACTTAGCTGTTGATCTGGACTGATCCTGCTTATTCAGTATTAGATGTTGCTTTCACAAAATGATCTTGGGGAGAAATGGGGAAAGTTTTAGGTTTTATTCAAAGGTCGAGGCCTGTTTTCCTCAGGGATGTAGTCACCTCAGGAGGTAATTCTCAGGTGGTTGTCACAGAAAGGTAGGATTAGATGCAGGATTGGTGTGTACACAGCATGGGCAACACAGTTAGTGTGCTGCAAAATTGGGTTCTATTGCTGTTGTGGAAAGACAGGACTTTCTCCTA
>NW_020799113.1:13755320-13757892 GCF_003259725.1 Athene cunicularia | reverse complement strand
AAGGCCAAATCCCTGGAGTTGTTGACAATTCTATGTCTTCCTGTGTGAAGTACAGCTACTACAGAGAGTAGTGCATACATTACTATGGAATAGAACAGGGTAGGATTGGAAAGTTCATGGGAAAGGCTGTTAGATGCTGTTACTATGAGAATGCTGACTCTTAGCCCACAGTGACACAAGGTGAATGTGAACCCACATGTGCTGTTTGTACTGCATTGTCTTAAATAGCATAAAAAGCTACTAAGAAGCATCACTAACTTGAAGTAGGAAAAAGTCAGAAGTGTGTTGCTGTTCTCCTATTAGTATTTCTCCAAACAGAATTCTAAGTAAATGCCTAAAAGGTCCTTCAAAAAAACAACAGGACATCTAACAGGTACAGTCAGCATGCAGTTTCTATTTCACTAACCAAACCGAAAGGCACTTCTCAACTGATGTAGGTAAAGTCTTTTAGGCTGTGTTGCCATACAATTTCTCTCATCTCCATTTGTTGCATCCCAGTGTATGATTGCATCAGGATATGTATTGTTGTGTGTATTACCAAGAGGAGGCAGTCACAGCATTGTGCAAGCCTACCAGCCAGCAGGTTAAACAAATATATATGACATCTTGAAGGAGCTTCTTTAAAAGAGGAGAAATGGAAATATGCAGAATAAGAGGCAACATAAATGAAAACATTTAAAACAACAAAATGACATGATCTCTAAGAAAGCATTGATCCCGCTATTAAAATAGCAATTTCATTAAAGGTCTTGTATTTTATATGTACACTGTAGGTGATACTTTGATTTTGATGATGTAATGGACAACATATAGTGCTGGTGTAACAAACTCAGTCTAGAGATAAAATGCAGAATCTTGACATCCTCAGTAGCCTCCAGGTTGCTGGCCCAGTGACACGCAGGCTGCTCTGCATTGAGTGAGTTGCTTTTCTGTTTCATACAAATACAAATTCTTAGTGTGAATGAACCACAGCTAATGGGATACTTGTCAGCTGGCACAGAATTGAACAAATATGACAAGCTGAATAGATAGCAGCAAATAGCCAGGCTGATGTGGGGTAACTTGTTCTGTTATCTGTAATTGTTGGTTGGACTCTTAACCATGACCTGAATGATCTATATACATCTCTCAGGATATTAGTCTGGTATCAGTAATGAATGTTTAATTCTGCTATTATATACAGAATCATATTTACAACGCAATGAAATGCAGTATCATAAGCTGGCAGGATATTGGTATGGCAAACCAGGGGTGTCCCCTGTCTTACAAGTTTCAGAAGTTTGTAGAACAGAACATTCCCTCTCTTTTCTGAGATTACACCAAGGGAATCCAACCACACAGAGACTGTAAAGATAAGAGATAATAATGATATTAATCTTGCATGACACAGGCCATATTCTCATGTTAGAGCAGGTTGCTCTGTGGTAAGAATCTTCTGGTTGAAGAGGACTGACTAGCTTGTTGGGACTGAGAAAATAAATGTCCAGCCCCTGTGGGTTCCCCAGAAAGACAGAGTTGGCAAGCAGCAGCCTATAACTACTTTTTGCACCATTATCCCTTGAGGGTGAGATTAGTAGAAAACTTCATGAGATCTACCTTGAAGAGCTTCTTGATTCTAGTACCCTCTTGAAGGTTTTCTGTGAGAAGGCAGAGTGAGGCTTTTATTCTCTCAAGAGTACAGACCTTTTGTGCCAAAAGAACTTTCAATGAAAATTAAAATAGGAATAAAAAGAGAAGAGAGATCCACTTACAAAAGAATCGGTTAAGCATTGTGTTCATACTGAGAAAATGCACTCTATCCTTTTTATTGTTTTAAAAGGTAAAGAACACAAATGGCTATTAAAGATTCTGAAACAATGAAAAAGTTTAACTCAGCACTTGAGAGTACTGTGCAACTAGCAGGGAATCTGTTTCACTAACAAATAAAACGTAGCCTGGAAATTGCACTTTATGCTCTGTGTGTATGTATATATACATATATGTATATATACACGTGTGTGTATATACATGTATACATTTGTATGAACAGTTCATGCACTTTGTGTGTTTCGTGCAGAGGGATACATTTGCATTTGAACTAATTGTCACTTTATTTGAACTGAATCCATAAAAAGTTTCTTAAACAAAAATCAGATGAAATCTGCACATTTAAAAAAGTGTCCTTTGCACTTTAAAAGGTTATAGACTTCTGACTGCAGGGATTGCAGCTGACGTTCAATAACATTTGAAGCTTGGAAGCTAGGTTTTTACTTTTTTTTTTTTTTTCTATTTATCCCTTAGAAGCTGCTTGCTGTTCAGCTGCTAATGCATTTCCAACAGAAATTTTGTAAATTATATTGGGCAACATTCTCAGTGAGAATAGATTGTGTAAGTAACGGTAATGGCTTCCTCCTGCTGCTTCTTTTTAGTCATATTACTGATGAGAAAACAGCTTAGAAAAATCAATGGCTTTAAATTATAACTTTATGTTCTGCATATACAAAACCACTGCCAACACAGGAATACTTTTTCCATGACTAAAAATCAATCTTTCTGATGCTTCTACTCCTTTAGCTTTTTCCAAAAAAAAAAA
>NW_020799113.1:13626982-13755270 GCF_003259725.1 Athene cunicularia | reverse complement strand
CCCCCCCCCCCCCATTTAAATTTCTTTGGCCAAAGAACTCTTCAAGGTTCAAACATTAGTTACTCAGCCATTAAATTTCATGGATAATAATCTAGGAAACAGAACTGATGAGAAGGGTTTTTAAAACAATTGGCTGTTGCATATCACAGATTCTTACTTCTAACAGGAAAGGTCTTGTGTAAACCAACTTTTTCATACAGGATTTTTTGGCACATTGTTCTTTATCCTGAATTTTTATTAGAATTCCTTTTTTCCTTCACTAAAATCTGGAAAGCATAAGATTCTTTACTTCTTGGGTAAAGAAATGACCTGCTGTGGTGAACATTATCATTACTGATCTTAAGGTTTCAATAAGTGCTTCTTTCTTTTTACCCTTTTGACCATGCCTTGTGCCAGCCTTGAGCTAAGGGCAGGAATCCCAAGAAACACTGCTTTCTCAGTGGTTTCACTGAGGGCAGGTTGGTATAGCGGAGTATGGTTTGGGCCTGGCCACTAAAGAAAGTTTTTGCAGGATGCTACTTGGTCTGAACTTAACTAGAGAAAAGGGCCTTAAGCTGAAAAAAGCCAAAATAATTTAACCACTAACATGGAAATAAAAAGGGAAAATGCAAGTTTTGCTTACCTCAGTGAGAATAATGGGGAGCTCTCGGAATTGACTCAGTTTTTATAAATGCTAACTCAGTTACTGAGGCATGAAAATGAATTCTTTCACCTCTTCATTCAATGCAAAGTTCAGATATTTGCTACTGTGGACCTGTTTCCTGCTTGTAGGCTTTGCTTAAGTGTGGCTCTGTAAAACATATATGTTTAAAAAGCTTTGACTTCCGTTTCCTTCTTGTTTTAGAAACTGGTTAAAATTTAACATTAGGTATTATTTTGATCAATTGCATGTTGACCTTTGCAAATTTCAAGGTGATCTTGTCTGTTTTAATTAATACTGATTAATGCTCTGAGATACTGATTAATACTCACTGAGGTTAAAATAAATGAGGAGAGTCCAGCAAATGCTTTTTATTGCAATGTTATCTGGCATTTTCAGCAACAGCACAAATCCTCACAGTTGTTTTACTTCAGTTCTTTGGTGGATGTTATAGAATGTTATAACATGAGCTCTTCTTTCTTTCCTAAGTTAGAAAACTTCTTAAAAAATGTATTTGTTAGACTGATAGCTCTCAGTAACTGAAGTAATACTTGACAAAAGTATACGTGTAAATGAGCCCCAAATCTGTGTTTTGGAAAGGGAATCCCCGTGCTAGAAGGTGGAGAAGTTAATCAGACACGGGGTTCCTTGGGTTCCATAGCAAGTGCTCTGTTAGGATATATAGGAACAGAGCTAAGATCTGGAACAGAAGTGATTATTTGCTAAGTGTTTACTTTTTATAACTTCCCCTCACAAAACAGAGCCAGAAAAATTTTTAGTTCTTTTGTACACCGGTCTTACATATGTCTGCTTTTTAATATAATGTTTTGCTTTATGTTTCTATATGTATTTAGTATCAGTGAATATTACAAGGTTAAAAACAATCATCAGGAAAAATGGAGCTCATCTAAACATTTTTGGCTTATTTGAAGGGGAATCAGATCATATAACTAGAGTCCAAACCTTTTTTGGACTCTAGTCCAAAACTGCGTTCTGGCATAGTTTATATATACACACACAGATAGAGTGTCTGCTTCACCTGTCTGACTGCTCTGTGTGTGTGTGTTTATACAGTAAAACTGAGGGTTTCAAAATGAGGTTGCAATATGTTAGCAAAGATAGACCAGTAAGTGTAAAACATACTTAAGCAAAAGTCATGTGAAAGCCATAAAGAAAGTGTAGTATATCGTTAATTTAGGAAAGGAATTTTTTCACAGTTTCTTGGAAAAAATGATGCGTGAATTATTGATGCATGTCAATTTAACAACAATTTTCAAATTTTGGTGTATATAGAATTGTTGCTTTTGTCACACTATATGAACCAAAACTATTTCTTGAAGAAAAAAAAAATCTTCCACGTAAATGTCCCGAAGTAGATTTCCTTTCACTGTAACAATACCAGTGTATGAAAGTTCTAAAGGATGAGAACTATGGACAGCTGAGTTTGAAAATGTATTCTCTATTCCTTATTTATGGTATCTTTAAAAGGCAGATGTTTGCTTAGCATAGAGGAACAAACAGCCCCCACTCTCAGTATAGATTGAATCTTACGTTTCTCTCAGGAGATGCACATTCATCCATTTTAAAAAATCTGTAATTGTCAAGAAAAAGCTGCAGTCATTTGCAAAAACATTTTGATGCTAAAATCAAAAGTGTGACAACCTGAAATGAACCCTGCCAGGTGCTGACTGGTGTGGCTCTCAACCCTTCATGCAATATTTCTAACATGGGTTTGACTTTGGGTGTGTGAGCAGTCCCTGTGACCAAGGGGTTGGCTTCCACATGAAAAGAATTCCTCTTAAAATCCTGATAGCTCAGATGAGGGACTGAGTGCTCTCACATAGTTAGCAAGTTACAAATTATTGCCTGGACACAAGGTATTTTTCTTCCTAGGTATGAGAAGAGTCACACAGCATTCATGTTGATACCACTTTTGCTGACGGTGGAGAGCTGTGAGGGTATCTTCCATTAGATTCAGGCAGAATATGCCACTTTACACCTGAATTGCTTCATACTGTTAGGACTTTCTGAGTTGTAACTTTTAGGGGAAGGCCATGGGTTTAAGACCAAATTCATGAAGCACTCAATTCAGAGAGCTGTTTGGCCTGCTTTTTATTTGGCATGAGCATCTGGGTGACAGGGCTACTGCAGCTAGTAGGAAGGTGGAGAGAGTTACTTGTATCTTGTATGCTAATTAATTGCTTGTTTAATCTTAGTTAAAGCTGATTAAGTGCTGGCACTCACTTGAATGAAAAATAATCTGTTCCAAGGCTTGTTTTCTTTATTTGATGCAATCTCGAGAATCCAATCCTCACAAGAAAAAACAAAAACTATGTGCGTGTTGTTCTGTGCATAAGCAAGGGAGTGTACTTTCTTTTAAAGGGATATATAAAAATCTGTGCTTTTGGCTGTGCATAACTTAGATGATTGTCATATTATTTGATTAGCATTTTTTATGAGAGTATAACACTTAACTGCATAGTGTTTTGGAAGTCATCTGCTAATGTGCTTTGTTTCTCATGCTCAAACCTCATGCGCTCACAGTCTTTAGTTGTGAGAATGGATGGGTTCTGTTTAAACTTGTATGAAATCAAAATCACTAGGCAATAGGAATGATAGAGGTAAAGATCTTTTTAAAGAAAGGGTGGGGGGGTCACATTATTGAGGAAATGGATGTGGTGAAGATGCTGACGTGAATGAAAAAATATTAGAAATGGGAAAACAGTAGTCTTCATTCTGTAAGGAGAAGTTTTTTATTCGAAAAGTTGACTCAAAGTAGTTTAAAATTCCAGTGTTGGTAAAAGGTCATGTTTCTTATAAAAAATTTAACCTTTAGGTAGTTTTGAGATTAATCTCAAACAACTACACTTAGAAGTGTCTGCTATTGCTACTTGCTCGTTAGCAGGATTTTTCAGAAGTACCTGTTCTCGTGTAGAAAAACCACATAAACGTTGTTTCAGTCAATTCAGAGTGAAGGAAGTTGGGTTTTTTTAAGATTACAGTAGAGATTCTTTTTAAACTTTTGTGATTCTGTCTCAGAATTAGTAAAAAAATATGGCTAGCAAAACCCCCTTCTTTTAGAAGATTGTGGATAACAGGACATCACAAATTAAGATATCTTCTGCCTTCCTTTCCTCCATTTCAAATGCTTGTGTTGTCACCTCTGAAGCAGTTACGTATCTGAAAAGCTGTATTTGTTTACTGACTGTGTTATTCCATTTTAAGGGTATCCTGCTTGGAGATACTACTTTTGAGTATCTGTGTGACTTAGAGGTCTGAATATGTCCCAAGAACAAAACCTGAAGCGTCGCATGCATTCTTTCTGAAAACTTGTACATCTAGCTATTATTCATGTTTTTAGCCTTTGTGGACTTTCAAGAGATTTTTTTACACTCCATTAGGCAATTATGGAGAAGGATTAATTTTTTTCTTGAAGCTTTGCATTTGTTTTCGGTCTTACAGCAACATGAAGCTCAAGGCTATTGTTTATAGTTATAAGGCAGGGAGGATTAAGTAATGACATTCTTATTAAATGTTTGATAAATTAAATGCAATAATGAATTTTCTTTTGTTCTTACCTATGGGACACAATTGTAATGTATTAACTTGTCATATAGATTTATATACCTTAATAATTTTAAGCAAAACCTTTCAACAATTAAAATATTACCTTGGTGAAATTAAATATTAGTTCTTTACACCTTTGCCCATGTTTAGAACAACTTCTGAAAAAAAAAAAAAAAAAAAAAAAAAAAAAAAAAAATCTGGTACAGATATCTTGACAGAAGTACTTGGAAAAAGAGAATTAGTGTGCACTATTCCTGTGCTTTGCCTATATGCACGAACGGTGTGACCCAAGAGGAATGGACCTGTAGAACAGAACGGAATGGTTGGCACTGATGTTATCCTTGTAACAGGGGGTTATTTCATCCTATCGCTGTGTGATTACTTGTAGTGAATGCCCATTGGTGGTTGAAGCCCATTGGGTCCATTCCTGGAGCATGTCTTTGGTTTTACCCCATGTTTTATCTCTAAGCCTGCTCTGGGATTGCTCCAAATGTGGTGAATGGGGATGATTCACCTCAGATGCACAATCTTGATCCAAGCTACAGCTTCTTATGTAAGAGGTTATACAAAATGATTAATATGATCCATTTGATCTTTATTACTTGAATGTTATTTAGAGTTTGTGTGACTGTAATGTAGAGTTTCATCAGTTTTTGGAAAAAGGCTACGTAAAATGAAAGTCAGTCACATTGGTTATTTGTCAGAGAAAGGGAATTGGAGGTAGTGAGGAGGAATAAAAGCAGTCCCAGTCTCTGCTATAGCTCATGTGTGGGCAGAGAGATGATCTCGGAGTCTTGCCACCTCCCAGAACTGTCCTGAGTTGTTAGAAGGCTTTGTTTTTTCTTACCTTTTTTTCTGCTTGGTTTTGATCTATGAAAGTCCTTTGTACAAACTCCCCCCGCCCCCCACCTCCTTCTCTCTCCTTTCCTTCTCCTCTTCCTCCCCTCTTCCCTCTCCTCCTTCCCCAGGATCTTGGTAGGAAACATCCTGTACAGAACTGTCCTTAAATTCTTATTGTGAAAAGGTCGAGGAATGAAGCAGAGGTTGGAGTCTTTGCCTCTGATCATGTTTTTGGACGGTTATTTAACTACAACTAGGAAGCAGTTTGCCACTTAGGAGAGCTGTGCTTTTACTGTCACTCTTTTAAGAGCTGTATGTTTGGAACAGTATGGAAGTGCTGTTATTTATTATTTGCTTGTGCAATTTACAAGGGCTAAATATCCCTACATCTCAGTGCTCAGAGCCCTTTCCGCACTGTTCAGAGCGCACGATTTCCTTGTCCTTTTTACCTTCAGAGATTACTCTGAAGTATGCCACTGTCTGGCATGACATCTCTTTGGCTGTTCCTTTTTAAATGCATTGGGACATCTTTCTGGTGTTAGACAGTAAAAAGATCCTTGTTACTGAATAATTATTCATTGGAATCTGTGCCTGTTACAAATTCTGTAGGGAGTAGCAAAATAGAGAGCAGCTTTTCAGTTAGCTGTATTTTTTTTTTTTCCAAACAGTTCTAGTTCTGTGCAACTTTACTCTGTCCAATGACAAAACAGAGTCTTTTGTATAAATTGTTCCATCAGCTCTGCAGTTGGCCTGCACTGGTTGTGTGCAGCCTCTGTGTAAATGTTCCTTGTGCTCTGACCTGCTTTCTTGCATGCTATCAGTTGGAAAAAAACAAAACAGGTGGAGAAGTTTTTTTCATAGTGACAGTTGGGGATGTCCTATAGGAAATAATATAGGGTAGTTGTTGTCAGTTTGTTGGGTTTTTTTAACACAATGCTAACTTTGCACAATATGTAATTTTTCATGTTTTGCTTCAGGCCTTTATAATTTAAAAATTTTCTTTTATTTATCTGTGGAATGGATTGTTTTTTAAGATTGCAGTGCATGAAGCTGTTAATTGCTGAGATCTTTGGTAGTGAAGTTTGCAAATTTACAAACAATGACAGCTTCATTTTATTCCAGTGCATTTCTAATAGTCAGACATCTTGAAGTGCTTTACAGAGCATGTAATTACGTGCTAGCACCAAAGTGAGTTTATACAGGCTAACTGGCAGCCACTCTGCTTTCAGCCATATCCCACATACTGCAAGGAATGCTAGTTAGAGGTCTGAAAGTTAAAAGAGAGACAAATGCTGAAGGGTATTTCTTGGGTAAGAGTACTACACGATAACTTGTATGTAAGTGCAGACCAAAGCTTCTAATTCCTGACTTGAAAGCAAAATGATGTATTTATGTGAATGTTTGCAGCATGGCGGCCAGGTTTCTCAGCGGTCTCAGATGGTTTCTTCCGGATTGCTATATGAAATGGTTGGGGGTCATTTACTGCCTGCTGGATATTTGACTACAAGCAAACAACTCAGTGTGCTTAAAGCTGACCATGGGTACCAAAAGAACTGTCATGTGGAAACATAAGGCCTTACAAAGAAAGTAAGATGCTCATCTTTACTCTGAGTCGAGCTATACCAGTTCCTTGCTGCTGTGTTGGAAAAGCACCCTTTAGTGTGGGGACAATTTATGCTGTTGGAAGCTATTTTTCCACCAGTATTACCATACTGCACCCACGGACAATGGAAGACAAGCCAACAAAAGCTGTCTTCACTCTGAAAAGCTGCATCCACAAAAGAGATTTTATGGACCTAGGAGTGTCAGCAAGGTGATGTAGGCTTACCATGGAACAATGTTGTCGATGCATATTAAGAATGCATTGAAACTGTGAGATTATTTTGAACAAATTCTAAATATCTGGTTTATCACTGAAAAAACCTCATATGTAAATTAATCTGTTTCTGTTGGGAAGAAAAAAAAAGAAGGAAGAAACGGCCAAAAGAACTCCTGAATGCAGTTCTTGAATGGGTATTTTCAAGACACAGGAATCTTGGGAGGGGGGAATGAGACAAGAGTACCTCTTTTCCTGAAGATGTTACGTTCCTCTCTCTCTAGTCTAAACTTGGCAGCACACTTGCTTTCTATCCAAGGAAAATTCTGAACCAGTATTAATTGTATACGTATTTGATGCTACTGTAATGTTGTTAGAACAAAAATTGTTGTGTTTTTTCATGATGACTGAACTTTCCAAAATTATTTAAGCCACACATGAGTCCTAATTTTTTGTAAAATCTAGTGGAGTTTAGGCTCTTGATGACCCTGAATACTGACTAGACATCCAGAAACATTTTCAAAAACCAGGGTAGTAGTATGGTAGTTATTCCTTACTGTAACCTCTACTTTAACCATTCCTCTCTTTCATTCTTCTGGTGAAGAAAGTTTCCTCATTTAATTGCATAACCTGGGTGTTGTCTATACTATATATTTATGTCAAATAGATGCTGAGATACGTTCCAGGCAATGTGTAATCTTTTCTTTCTAGGGGTGTACCTTCAACAGCATCCTGTTCGAGTCTAGTGCTGCAACTGGTGGTAAAATCACTTGCTAGAGAGTTAAAAGGCACACTTTCAAAATGCCACATGTTGAGGAGTCCACATTTTGCACTACCACTCTGAGTAGCGTAGGCTGTTTGTATAACTGGTGAGCAGCAGCCTTCTCTTTGATGATATCATGCCAGTTGTCTGAACCTAAGGGAATGACTTGAGACGTGGAAAAGCTTTTGAAAGTGAATCCCACTTTTACGTTGATGCCTAATGCAGAGCTACAGGGAGGCATCTTAATGTAGGGAATATACGGGATCTGAGACAACTCAATCTTTAACATTTGATATCAACACACTTAGGTGCCTTCTATCCAGTTTGTTTGCTGTTCTAAAACCCATTCTGAGGCATTGTATTTTCTGAACACGCATTAATTAAAGCTGTAGCAAGTAAATGTTCAGTGAGATCAGACACTGAGTGGTGCAGAAGAATGCTTTAAAATTCCATGAAACCTATTGATTATTAGCACAGATATAAAAGTATCCTACATGGGAACACATTTTCAAATTGCTCCTTTAGTAGAACAGGCTGATGTAATAACAGAAAGGTTTCGATGGTGGGAGGTTTCTTTTATAATTACATTTACTCTTTCAATTACCATATTCATTTCTCATTAATATAGGATTTCAAGGCCTTGTATTTTTGAAAGGGAAAAGGTTAGAATTATGGGCTAGCAGCTGGTTTTGATAGGGCGCAGTGAGCAAGTTAATGCTTACCAAACATTTGAAATTGCTTTTCAATTTCTGAAATCACTTTGCAGCTCTTCAGCTATTTTTTGGCTGGCTGCTCTTTATCATATTAATATAATACTGTGCAGAAAAATATTGCATTTAAGTGTTATGATGAAATCAAGCTGTTATGCTGCATGTGTGTGGTACAGAGTATATTTTTAGTGTTTTTTAGCCTATAATTATGTGTGTTTTGGTGCCTTTCAGAAGCTATTTGTCAAGGGAAGAGGTTATAGTTATTTTTGATAGGGCAAAATGCATTTTACAGCCTTACTAAGCCTCATTTAACTGAAGTAAACTGCATTTTAGCTTCGATTGAAGGTAATATTTAGTAAAAACTAGTTGTGAAATTTTTTTACACATCACTTTGGGAAATCCTCTTTCTCATCAGTTTATCTAGTTAACTGCTGGACTGGGGATGCATGAATCCTTAAGTTTCCATCACACCATATGTGCAGTCTACTGCCAGGACCAGAGATATAATTCCAGATGTTTTAACAACAGGAAAAGCCAATCAAATATAGAATTATTTGTATCTGGTATTCCTGAGAGCACTACCAATAGTGTGCTGCAAAGAGTTCTTGAAGCTTTCAGCTGTTAATATAATTCAAAGAAAAGAAAAGAAATTGTGTTCTATATAATCCCCAAACCAAATTTTAAAAGAAATAAACCATTTTAAATTATAGTTTTGTAGATACAATCTCTATAACTAATTAATAGTGATGGAAAGAAAGAGAAGAAAATCTGTTATAAATTCTGGTAAAAGATTGAAGTTTATTTAATCATCTCAATCAGTTGACATAAATCAGGTAAAAAACATACCTATTTTTATTATGTGGCTGGAATAATTATCTGTTTCCTCCAGTATCTACTGGTACTTTTTTTCCTCCATTAATTTATTTTCCCTTTTTATAAACAAAACATATTAGCTCAAAAAAATGCACAAGTAATCAAAACTAATGTATATACTCTCAACCATTTACTTCTGCTTACTCTTTTCAGTGGTTCACATGGTGATTTTTCTATTGAAATTTTCTTCCAGAATAACCTTGTCTGGTGCTGAGCTAGATCACTTGTCAGGACCTTGCATTTGTTTTATCTCATGTGTGTTTGTGTCTTTAAAAACTAATAATAAAACCTGGTTCTTTCTCAGTGCCTTTAAATTATTACTGTGGATAGCTGTGGAATTGTTCCTTGCAATCTTCAACCTGTTCAGTTTAACAAAATTGATTATTTTACTTTTGAATCCAGCAGGTCTTTTATTTTGTGAAAGCCTAGCAAAAGCTCATTGATTTACACCAGAGTTGGTTTGCTGTTTTCTTCAGTCGATACTGTCACATAATAAAAATCTTGACTTAACCAGGCAGTTTTAGTAATGTCCTGCTTCATGTCTGCTGCTACTAAATACAACCCTGCAGCTTTGATTTAAATATCTTTCTCAACATAACTTAGAATTTGATCACTGTATGTCACCTTGGATGCATCAGAGAACCAACAGGAATATTAATAAATTGTTTCAGTCCTGGATAGTTTTGCCTTGGTAATTCCGTGACAGACAGAACTGAATATTGCTGGGTTTACTTTTATGGTATTTTTAAACTTGCTTAAGGGACAGAAATTAATAAAGTACAAAATATCAATAAATCATAGCAGATGTTTTGAGAGATGTTCAGATGGCCTAAATCTAAGTGATGGTATATCGAGTGTTAATGTTTTTTTGGCTTGGTGCCTTTGAAGGCCTAGAAGCAAACAATAGGAAGCACTTTACACAAAGTAGGTGGAATTTTGTTTGTCTCTGGCTGAGCTTCCCAGCTTTATTGAATTTATTTGAACTTCAAGGTTGCTATGAAAAGTTCTCTGCAAACATTGTAGGCTGGACACTGAAGAAGGAACAATTAACTGCTTTAAGCGTGATGCCAAGGGGAATTAGTACAGCAGCATTAAGCTTAGCCATTCCAGAGGTGCAGAGAAAATCCAACTGCTTTGTCACCTTCTCACATGAAAGTGCAGTCAGTCCCCAGCTAGGAATTGAGCAAGCATATTTAACTAATTCAAAAAAGACGCAAGCACCATGAGCTTCCTTTCTTTTGGGAAGGTAGTTTTAGGATAGACCTATTGATCTCACTCGAAGATGGAATGGCTTGGTAGTCCACTGTAAAATTTATTCTGAGATCACCAAGTACAGCAATGGGAAAATTTCATTCATAGTACAAATGAATTTGACCTCAAGCTGCACATAGATGATCTCTAATATTTTCAGTTTGGGATTAAAAGATTTTTCTCTTTCAGGATATCTAAATTTCTGATACAGTTCATACAGTTGGATTTATGTACACTCAGCATTTTTTTCATTTTTAATAGATTATGTTCAAATCCAAACTAATAAATTATCTATGTGAACCCTGTTCTGTTTTGCCAGTTACAATCTTACCTTGTAGAGTTTCTCATTTTACATGTAATGGTGGTACTAGGGACTTGGATCCAGCTTTTCTCACATGATTTGATAATAAATATTACCATGTTTAAGGCATGTAAAATCCTACCCTTTCTAATAGGTGATGGGATTCACCCATTTGATTTGAAGTCTGATCATTCTGACAACATGGGCAAAGGAGTGCTGCTCCAGGTGTTCAGAGTGCTACAAGCTCACTTAAGAGCAGCACAAAAAAATCCTTGAGAAATAATGTGTAGCAGTGATTAATCTACCACCCATGTAACATCATTACTGCAAACACTGCCTTTATTCAAAGTTGTAGCAATTTCAAAGGGTCTGTTATCAGAACAGCTGTGGCTCAGGTTCAGCAAGCCAATATGTGGGATTATGTAGCATTCAGGGTCCTAAAGTCTGCAGAGTGTTATATTCATTTTACATGAAGTAGAACAAAAACAGCTAAAAAAAATGGTTCTTTCAATTTCCTCTGTTTTATTAAATGTTAGTTTCCCGTAAAATAAAGTGACATGATCACTGATTTCTCTGTGTAATAGTAGATGTGAGTAGACCTTTGGTCCTATTAGAATTGTAAGACAGAAATTAATGCGTTTTATGCATTCTTTGTTTTTCTTGTTTTGTGTATGTAGTGTAGAGATGTACTTATGTAAATATGCGCAGGTATAGGTACCTACCAATGATCAGATTAAATAGTTCTTGCATAGGGACAATGGCAAGGTTAGAAACGAAGTACTTACAGCAGAACACTGATTATTACTGTCTAGAATTACTACTCAGTATTTGAAACAGGGCTATGAGAAGTCTGAGGATTCAAGACAGGGTAGCATCTTTTTTTTTTTTTCTTTTTTTTTTTTTTTTTTTTTTTTTTTTTATTTCCAGAATAAGACATAATGATAAAGAACAGAGTACCCATAATGTTTACTTAGCTTGTGGATGGTGAGAGGACTCTTTACAGGAGGTATATGGAAATTAAATGTGGGTTAGAGTACTAAGGCTCTAAATTTTCAAACAAAATTAGCATGCACAATAAAGTCTCTCTCTTATTAACTTTTAGCTTTATCATGTTTATGTGTTCATGTTCCTTGTGTGTTTTCAAGTCTACTTTTACTCCAATTTCCATTTTGTCCTGAAAGTCTAGATATTACATTTGAGAAACAATGCTAGCTAGAATGTGCATCAATAAAGGATGAACAGGAAAGTAAACATAAACTGATCAGGATACACGGTGCCCTTGTCCATGTGGTGGCAATGTTTAGATAAAGGCAATTCATAAAAGATTAAAGAACTGACTTTTCAAATACTTTTAACATTTTTGGCTAGATGAATGAGTAATTGAGTGTCATCATATGGTTAAGCCTTTCAAACCATACAGTAATTGAGATATTAAAATGTTGACTGAATCCTCAAAAATATGGAAACCAAATGTGAACCTCACTGCTATGATCTAATTACATCCTCTTTCTCAGATGGTTTCCTTAATAACTTAAAGGTTATTGATGCATTCCTCATATGCTGCAATACTTATATGAGTAGGTCGAGTGTCTCAGTGCATTATCTTGGTGGTGGCTTCACTTTGTCTGGTTCCTTTCAAAGCTTTCGCTCATTTTGGAGAACTTGTTAAAGCAGGAAAGGAGAGAAATGCAGTGTGCTTATATTATTCATGCATCACAAGAGTCATAAAACAGTCTGCAAAGGTTTTGAATGTCCTGCCTGGCACAACAGGCACCCTAGCTGAATGTGTAGAACATCACCTGATAGAAAAGAAGATAGAAAAGAAACGCCAATGTACATTAGTAGCCTTTAAAATCTGTAAATAAATTGCATATTTGCTTCAAAAATGTGAAAGTAGTTATTGATTAAATAGCATTAGAGTGCCCTTGGCTTTAAAAGACATTCAAAATATGAGGCAACGCTCAAGATCAATAATAGATTTTATATTTGTGACCTAAAAAAATAACAGCACCATGTAATTTAAAAGCAAATGGTTCCTTGTGATTCTTGCTCACATATTAAGATTTTCTTTTGTATCCTTTACACATTGGTTAAATCTTCTGTGACCAGCTTCCTTTCTGACAAGAGATGACAGAAATCTAAGGATTTTTTGGAATATAGTATCATCTGTCCCACCATGCGCAGCTTTGCTTGGGCCAAATTTCTTGTATTCTACAAGCAGAGAGTAAATGAAACAGCAAATATTTTGTCACAAATCAATGCAGATTGTTATGTTCTGCTCCAGTACTGGTGTAGTTACCTAAATTCTGGTTTGTGTAAAGTAAGGCTGGTACACTTCTCTTTTTCTAAAAATTATTTGCATACAAAGGGTGACCATAACTTCTTTGGGTCACCTACAGCAGAGCAAGACCTGTTGGCTGCAGCTACAATATTTGACTGCTAAGGTTTATTTTATATTGCCCAGAGTGAAGTGCATTTTTTCCCACAGCTGAAGGTGTGTGTATATGCTGGATTTCTGACTCAGTCAGTGAAACTATCCATTTTTATGATTGCTTTGTTTACAAGTGTACAGAGTACAAAGGCTTTTCCTTTAGTTTTATCTCAGGGTAAAATAGCTAATCTGTTTTGACATGCTATCTAAATGACACTCAAACTAGTATACGGACTAACTCATCCATAAGTCATTTCTTTTATACACATGTACTGCTGTGTCCAAGAAAAAGAGTTATATTGGCTGCAAGAGTTTGAATAATAATGGTCATTAATATGGCGAATTGAGGGTCACCACATTCATCCCACATATCAAATCCCCTTTCAATGAGATCAGTTCCATCAGCTGTCAGATTCCATTAAATATATCCCCCAGACCTACTGACCAGCTGACAGTAGAGAAACTCAAAACCATACACCCACTATTAGCATTATAAAATGTGAAATCAGCTGGAAGGAATGATAGAACTGAAAACAAAATAGATGAAAATCTATAATGCCCCTGTGTCTTCCTAAACAGAAACCCCGAAGAGTTAAAATGCCCCCATAAAACATGGAGGTAAAAACAAAGGTTGTCACATTGTTTTCTTCATAACCTATAATGATTCTTTTACCTTTTGTTAATGCAAGATTTGCATAAATGTTTCATGAGGTTAATACAATGCATAAACTGAGCAGTTTATTAAGCAACATCTGTGCTGTTTTCTCAGATAATGCAGTGTTGTTTCCAAGTCACTGAAATATAACCTATCATAAGGTTTTGGTTGTTAAAATACTTGTTTTGCAAGGGCTGTGATCACATCTGACATTTTTAGCAGATGCCACAGTAATACAAAAGAATTCCTTAATACCACAATATGTGTTAGCAAAGCACCCAGCAAGAAGTGGATAGTATTCCACTGAGCTGGTATCGTTTAGTATAATGCATAAGACATGAGAATGTCTTGTTGTGTGTCATCTTTCATATAAAAATACCCTGCTTCAAAACTTGTACAACTGCCCATGATACATCTTTCAAGTGAGATCTTGTCATTGTTGATAGTTTTTGACTTTGCCATTAAGTCACTTTATAGTATTTTTTAAAAATTAAGAGTGTGGAAAAAATTTGCACCGCCACAATTTTATCTTGATACTGGTGCCATATGGGAGTCTTTAAGGAAAAAAAAAAAAAAAAAAAGTTATGAGACCAATAATTTTTAATGAAACTTGGCTTAGCTCTTGAAGCAGGTCATGCAGATAAAAAGTAGGCGCATGAATTCTGTAGCCATATTCTTTCTTTTTTCCTGGCAAGGATTAAAGAAATGTAGTTTCAATTAAATCAAAGCGTAATGGAGATATGTTTTATATTATTGATTCTGCAAGCAATAATTTGGGCATTTTCTTTTTCTGCCATGTGTTTGATTTACTCTTCACCAAGAAGGATGGAAATTCTGCTCTTTAAAAATTTGCATTTGTATCTGCCTTCCCTCATGAAGCCCTCACTTTTTGGTTATTAACTTGAAATAATTTAATGTTTTTGTTGCAAGATACCCTCAAAATCAGAGTATGCAGGCCCTTATGATGTATGGATGTTTTACCTTTGGCTTAAAGGTTTTAAGATTACACTTGAGGTAGGAAAATAGTATTTTTGGAAATTTTTAGTGAAATGTTTGCAGCAATTACTTTGCCCTTTATAAAACTGACACTGGAGCTTACGCTTCTCTGTCCATGCAAAATGGCTATTGACCAGCGAGGTAGTAGAAGAACCTCTGACAAGCAGTCTCTGTGAGAGTAATTATGTTGATCAAGTATCTCAGCTAAATTCCAGGTTGGGTGAGAATAGTCCAGAACCTGAAAGGCTTCTTGTGTTTCCATTTGAGTAGATATGTTTATTTTCTGATCTATCTTGGACAGTGTTAGTTTGCTTTTGAACAGTTGCCAGATCCTGCAACATGGAGGAGAGAAAGTTTCTCTGCCGTTGGAGTGCAGTTGCCTCAGCTGGGAAGCATACCAAGGTGCATAAAACCTTAGCAAGTCAGAAAAAAATTGTGCAACTTTCTATGGCAAAACTCCTGTTGAAGACTTTGGCTCAGTAGCAGAAAGTAAAATGCTGTATCCAAATGAAACAAGGGAAATTTAGGTAGTCATAATGACACAATTATCCCATTAGAATTTGGCTAGAATACTATAGTTAACACATAGTTAGTTTCAGTGTGAACTTAGGATGCACAAGGAATACAAGATCAGACCCTATATAATGAAGGGATCATTTACACACATTATCCCCACAATGAAATGCTGTCACCCCTTGGCGGAAAACACAGCTGCTTTTTAAAAGCTGCTCTACTGTAATAAGTGTGTAACTAGAGCTGGTTGAAAAACATGAAAATGATTTTATGAAACATTTTGAACTTTCATAGTTGTTTCCATTTTTAGGTTCACAATAGAGTATCTTTCATATTTGAGACTATTTTGTTCATTATTGTAGATTATTTTGAATTTTAAAAGATCTTTTCATAGTAGGGATTTTCAAAAGCATGTTTCAGTGAACTAAAATATTATGATTTTAAAATTAAACTTTGCAGGATATTTTTATTTTTAAAAAAGATGTGTTGCTAGTATATAATTTTACAGTTTAGGGAAAAAATAAAAAATAAAAAAGAAAAAGAGAGAAAGTAACTTGACCAAAACTTCAGATAAAAGTGTTGTTTTGATTTTGTGTTTGACCTTCAGAAATCATTAGGGATTTCTTATATCCAAGGACCAAACAGCCATTAGTATCGATATAATGTGTAGAAGTCAAAGTCACCAGCAGTCCCCTTGGTGGTTTAAATGAGAAGATCTGTTCAAGTCTGGATATAGGAGTCAGAAAGTAGACTTATAGAAAGAAGAACACAGGAAAATAAGGTGACCAATATTGGTCAACCAGACAAAAAATTGGTTTTCTCTCACATGCAGAAATCATAACATCTCATTCCTGTAGAAAGCAGCGCATCTTACTTTTGTTTTCCAGTTAGTTATAAGCAATGCATTATGAAGCATGCAGGTCATGCAGATAAAAAGGTTTCACATTTAGAATAGACGTGATTTTCCAACCTCCTTTTTTTTTTTTTTTTTTTTTTTTTTTTTTTTTTGTACTATCTATGTCAATAAATGCTATGCCTCAGTTATGATGGCATTACCTATGCAGGTGACCATTGTAACTGCTCTGTTCAGATATTGACATGATTCTACCACTTGGAGCACCGTTTGCCAGGAGTCTGTCCCTCTGGGCACGAGGGACGTGTTGGGAGGGAATATTTCGGTTGCCATCAAATACGTGGACATCACTCTTGGCTTTGCTTGGAAACTCTATTCCATTATAATGACTTTTTTAGGCTAGTGGGACAATACTTTTGATAACTGGCCTCCTTACACTGGACTTCTGTTCTACTTACTTGGCATATAGCATTTTTATTTTGGCCAAGTGGTTGTTACACTAGACCTAATGAACAGGTCTACAAATTCATCACAGCAGAAGAAAGGTGCTCCTGCTCTGTCCCTCCGCTGCTACTTCTGCCACTTGTTCCTGCTGCTCATTTGAAATAATTTGCTTCATCAACCTGGCAAAACCAGTTCCCCACCTAAAGGAGGTTATAGTGTTCTGATGCCTCCCAAGTCGTACTGGCTAACAGAAAATACAGATGAGTGGCAATAAGGGAAGGCGTGTGGAGGTAGAGGACCTACTCCCAGAAGAAGCAGACAAATTAGTTCAGCTCAATGTGAAACTGTTTCTTAAACTCTTTGGGATTATTTGGTTTAGGTTTGGTGATAAACTGTAGAAGCTTACTTCTTGGTTTTTCATTCTTTTTGTAATCAGACTTTTTTATTTCTTTGTATAGAGCAATACTTCTGCGAAGTGTTTCTCTAACACATCTAGCATTTGATACAATCACGTCTGTATCATGTTGAAATGTATTTGTTGTTTCTTACAGGGTTTATTTTCTGTCAGTTGATCTACATGATTAGATAAATGCCAGTGCTGGAAGAAACAAAGGAATAGCCATGTATGACCAGGAGAAGGGATGAATTAGAAATGACTGGGACTTTTGCAGTATGTGTTTAGATAAACTGCAAGGTTTTCTATGTGAGTGAACTTTGTTTCATGCATTACTTCCAGGATCAAATCCTAGAGTAGCAAGTTGTGGGATCATCTTTATTTTTTGTATTTTATTTGAAGTTTGAAGACAATGAAAGAAATGGTAAAGTTTTTTTTACACACCTCAGAAGAATATGGTGGTGTGGGTTTTTTGTGTTTTGTGGGTTTTTTTCAGCTGCAAAGATCTGGTGAAAGAAACTAGACTTTGTATTAGACATTATGAATAGGATATTAACAAGTCCTGAGCACTGCCCTAGCCCTGCCCTAACTAAAATGAATATGAGCTTTGACTTTGATTTCACTCAGAGTATGCTTAACACATTAGCAGCCCTAACTTCTAACATTCTCCGGCAAAAACTGGAGCCTGAAAACAGTTGGGGTTAATGGTTAGATGGCTCTACATTATAGAGTCCTGTTTATAAAATAAACTGAAGGCTTTTTACAAAAGTGGAAACCTTTTGAGAGTATTCCTCATTAACATTGCCTAATTACAGCTCTTTGATCTTTAATTCCCCTGGCCTTCTTGCCTCCTCTTCTCACTCCATTAATGGATGCTCTGGCCCTTGTTTTCCAAGAGAGGATGAGCCTGTTTCAAATACTCAGAACTGGCTGTAGAACAGCCATCTGTTGCAAACACGTACACCAAGACTCTATTGAAGTCACTGCATTTTTAGATTGATTTCTGTGGGCTTCAGGCCATACTTTCTGCAACAGACTCTGATGCAGCCCTTAGTGTGTATGTGTACCAGCAGTAACGCACTAATGGACACATGCAATCATATGTGTAGAAGTGTTCCTGGGCTTTTACTTCATTAGTTAATCAACACTATTGTCAAAAGAAATAGTTTACGCTTTTACTTTAAATGTGTTTCTAATGCAGAAAACATTTGCATTCTGGCATTTTCATAAGATCAGGAACAAACCAGAAAATGCTGTGGCATTTATGTATGACAGATAAAAAGTTATTCTTGGTTCATCTTTAAGCTGTAGAGAACCACCTACAAAGAGAGAGCCAGGCATTTCCATAAATAAATCCCATGATAACAGATGACTGTAAAAGCACTGCTAGCCTCATACAACCATGGTTTATACTCTTAAGCATTGTATTACCTTTCTTTCTCTCTCTGGACGAGGGAACTAAAAAATTGAAGGAGTTGTTGATGCATCTTCTTAAACTTGGGCCAAAGTCTAGTCAAAATTAACGGGAAGCTTTTCAGTAGATTCAACGGGCTTTGGTCAGACTCTGTACCTCAGTTAAACCCCAGTTGTGAAACACTGTCTTACTGAAACATGGTGATTGCCTGAAAGAATCCTTTTAAAAGTAATTCTTTTGTGTAGTTTATGTCCGTTTCTGCTCATCCCACTCTTAAATCTATTCAACATTCCAGAGGAAGCCTTCTAATCCAGTTTGAGGAAACACTTCAATTTGCATCAAGGGTCACATATGAAGATTAGAGGAAATAATGTGACCTGCCTACTTACAATTTATGAACACTTCAGCTAAACTACATTTCTGGATTTTAAAGGAAATTCTGCAATATAATAATTGTATCTATTCATGCTATTTGTAATTTCCAAGTGGTAAATCATCATCTGTAAGAAATGCTCTCAATCAAGGGAGAAAAAGGCATATAATTATGTCATTTATAATGAATTCTAAAGGAAACAAAGACTTTAAGAGGAAAAACTCTGGAGAAAACCAAGGAAGAAAATCCACCCAATAATACCAGTTGTTCTTAAGAAGTTACATGGCTGGTGAAAAATTTGCATTTATTATATGAAACTCAACATCAAAAAATTCAGCAAGGGAACTGTCAAAACTCTGGAGTTTAAGCAAACAAGACCTGACTTTTATTAGATAAATTACATACTCTCCTTCTTTTGTAAGCATCAATAATATCAACTTTTTGACAAATAGCTATCTCCTGGGTGCGAGTTCTGAGGATTGCTGCTAATCTTCATCTTTTGAAGCATCCAAAGGATTAAAGGCATATGTCAATAACAGTGGCCTATGACCTTTATGTGGAAGGTACCACTGTCTCTTTGTACTAGTGAAGTCTGTGATGTGAGATGATATGTATAAATGCTTAGAAACCATTGAAGAACCCTTGCTGTGCAGAAATCTGTAGAGTCAGGAAAGATGCTTTCATACTGTAAGGCTCTTGAACAGCATATATTGTCTGGCAGAATTGGGCTTAATCCATTTACATTTAATGACAACTTTAACAAATAGCACTGACTGAACAAACATATATCCTTAAAATAAAGTAAATAGTAAGAGAAAAAAAACAAATAAAATAAGCTTTTCTGCTGGCATTTCTGTCTGCTGTCTAGATTTACTGCAGATAGAATTAATTTTAGTGCAAACAACTTCTGTGCAAGCACTAATTGCTCTTTATTCTCATATTGTAGATATTTATTAGGTCTGGTTCTTCTTTTATGCTAGTATAAATCAGTAACTCAGTTGAAGACAATGTGGTTACATCATCATAAAACTGGTAAGGGCATAGCTTACTGGATGAGTGAGTACCTAGTAATAATAACAGCAGTAATAGAAATGAAGGAGTGGAAACTCAGAGGTTAGATTTTCTGTCTGCTGTGGATGTTAAATACCTCACTTTCTCTAGTCATGGTGTGCAGGGTGTTATCAGGGCAGAAAGTCGAAAATCCCTTGGAGGTTGTCAGATGGACCTGTATATTTGTATATGATAGTGAAATTAAGTCTTAAAATCTCACTTTGTACTTCTGCTGCTAACATTGATTTCAAAGGCACACATAGCTCAGATAAAGAGTAAAGATGTAACTCTGCCTTCCCGTAGTCCCTGGGACATTGGCAAGAACCTACTCAAAGTAGTATAAACACATTTGAGATTTGCTGTCCCTGAGAAAAGGGATTGAGTCATTCGTGTAAAGGAAAAAGAGAAAGTGAAGAAAGGGATGCATATGAGGTTGTAAACTGGTGAAGCCTGGTGCCAGTGGATTTGAAAACTGTTGCTGAATAGGGCTCCCTCCCCTCGGATTCTGACTTGGTTAACAGCATCAGTAGCAAGCCTAGTTTTGCAGGGTTCAAACACAGGCAAAACAGGTCATTGCACTGCAGTTATTTTACTGTCCCTTGTTAGTTTGCTGCTTTAGCAGTGGCCTGATTTGCCTGTTGCCTATGGCCAAACATTATCTATGGTGTTAGGATTTTTCTCTGTATGTGTGGTAGCAAAGCATTATAAAAATATCTCTGGAAAGAATTTAAAAGAATGTAAAGATAATTTTGGAGTCCTCGAGCTAACAGAACTCCAGAATACTTGTTTCTTAGCAGTCCTGACACTGCAGGTACTTTCCTGTCATTTTGTTTTCACCATTAGGCTGATTTGGTTTAGGTGCAGTTGTTTTTTCTGGGTAATTCAACATCATTCAGAATGGAAAATCACACTAACAGAAGGGAGGGGGGAAGCCACTTACCTAGATTGATCCTATGCACTTCCAGTGTCTGTCTTACCAATGAATGCAAATTCTTCTGGCCATTGTGCAAGTCTGAGTGACAGGAAAATGCTATCATTGCTGATGTTGTGGCTGCTGTTTTCCTGATGTTGTTGTAGTCTAGCCTATCAGAATAATTAATCCTGAAAAATAGCATAGTGTCAGTGTTGGCTGGTGTCCTGAGAAAACAATTCAGACTGTCGAAGAAAGTCTGGTCCATCCTCATATCCCATAGAACGTAATTAAAAGTCGAAGCAGAGCCACCATAAGGAAATAAGCACAACTAGAATGAAGGGGTAGCTGTTCAGGTGACTGACGGTACTCTCAGTCCTACCATAGCTCTGCTTCCTGCAGAGTTAGAGATGTGCTTTGCGCAACACTTACAGTGGTTATGTATCTGAGATTTGATGATTTTTTTTCCTTCTTTTCAACTGCTAAGTGTCATTAAAAGGAATGAAAATGTATTAAACAGAAACATAATGTTGCTCTTTGAGATAAAAGGGGAGGGAGCTTATGCAGCTGTGTCTGGAAGAGGGCAGAATTTAAGAAAGATCTTAATTGCTGGGGAGTGGAGAGGGAAGAGATTAAGAAAGTATAACCTTGACCAGAGACTGAAGACTTTATATAGATACATGCAAAAAGTGAAGTGAGGTCTGTGTGGCTGGAGCTTCACAAGCCATCTTCTGAGTTCTGCCCTCAGTGATGTTACACAGTTTCTATTTGGTGGAACAGGTTGAGCGTTGGATTGTTTTCTTCTCCTTTTCACAGGTGTCCTGGTTGCCTCTCCTCTGATAGTTGACAGAAAGGTTTGACCATTCCAGAGAGTGATCCGTCTAATTTTAAGATGCTTATACCTCTTCATGGTGTAGTCAGGGGCCTTTGCAGCTGTCTCGCAACTTTTGGACAGCTGATAGATCTGTTTCACTTGGTGGCAGGTAGTGACTCATAGAAGTCTTAAATCCTCTTTTTACATATCTATGTATCATTATCATTTGCAGGATGTCACTGGAGTGGTTGCTGTCCAAGCACACCATCTGTGCAGTACAGGTGGAACACAGTGTGCTCTGCTGTCTGTCATCTTGGCACTTGCTCCAGTGGAATAGAAAGTCAGTTCAAGGCTACAACTCTGCTATCATATAATATAACCAAAGGCAGCAGAGGACTATCTAGCTAACTGAGAAATGTCTTTTCCTTTGGGAGAATAAATTTTCCATTAGAACTAAGTGTAAGTGTAGAATTAGAGACACAAAAAGCAGAGCTTCACAGAAAATTAAAAACAATTATTTTCAGAAATTTTTGAGAGACTGTTGGCCATCATAGTGAAGGACATATGTATCAGTGAAGATAAATGGTGATTATAATTCGGTATCAAGTGTTCATAGACATTCTCTTATACTAGTTCATCTGCCATTAGATAGATTCTGAGATGATTTTCTGTTAAGTTAAATGGATCCATAAATACCTAAGCCATGTGTTCTAGCTGCCTGCATAGTACCTTCAACTCATAAATGAAGAATGTGGAAGGTCAGTAATGTGACATTAAATGAGTGTGTCACAAACACAGTTGGTGTCTGACAGTAAGTAAGTGCCTCAGTAAGAGAGATCACAATTAGTGAGAACGTGAATTTTTTTGCAACGGAGAACTGCCAGAGGACAGCTTCTTCTCTTTCTATGGAATAACAGAGGTGGACTTCCCAAAGCATCCGGCTGATGTCTTCATCTCCTGAAAATACAGCCTTAAAAAGCTTTGGGCCAGATAAGTACAACTGTGTGTGTGTTTGTTGTTGAACTATCTGTAGCGTATGCCAAGTGCCAGGGAGTTTTAACTTATGGATTGCATTACAGGCACAAACGTCACTAAATAATATTAAGAGACTATCAGGGAACACTTGCCAGCTTATTGTAATGGTTAAAGAGGGGTTGTGTGATTTACAGTTTATAGGGTGTGGCTTGCTGCTTCCCACTGGTCACCTTCACTGATTGCTCACTGCAAGCCTGTGGGAAGGTATGATCCATACAGGCAGCCTGAAGGAGGTTCTCCTAAACACAGAGTTCTGGACCAAGTTATCACTTCCTTTTCTCACTCTTTCCAGTTTTCATTCTTTCCAATAATCTCTATAAGTCTTGTAATGACAGATATTATTGAGAGAAAGTTTGATTCACCAAGCAATTTTTACTACTTTTTTTGGTCTGTACCCTTCATATAGATGAAAACAGTTGTACCTTCCACAGTTGTTACTTGCCAAGCATTTGGTATTGATGCTTTTAACAATTCCACCAAAACCTTTTCTTTGCTGGATTCCCTTCATTTTATGTATAGTCATACAGTAATATTCCAGCTTTCAAGAGTTAAGACTCAGAATTTAGTTCTGGGCAGTTAAGGACATAGTCTTAGCAGTTTTCATGGTTTGAGCCCAGAGGGTAACTGGACACCAGACAGTCACTTGCTCACCCCTTTCCCCTGAGGGATGGGAAGGAGAAAATAAAGCAAAAGTCTCAAGAGATTGATGGAGATAAGGATGACTCAACCATTATGGTCGCAGACAAAAGACAGACTCTTTAGGGGAAGAAAAACCCATCAATTTAATTCAAACACTAACACCACCACCACGGAGAGTAGGGCAATGAGAAGTATTACTACATCTTAAAAAATGCCTTCCCCCCACCCCTCCCTTCTTCCTGGGCTCAGCTTTGATCCCAATACCTTCACATTCTGTCCCCAGTAGCGCAGTGGGTTATGGTCAGTCTGCTGCTCCTTCCTCCTCAGGGGGAACACTCCTTGCACTCTTCTTCTGCTCCAGCGTGATTCCTCTCTCACAGGAGACAGTCCTCCGTGAACTTTATCTGACATGAGTCCTTTCTCCAAGCTGCAACTCTTCTCAAGCTGCTCCAAAGCGGGTCCCTCCAGTGTGTCACAGTCCTCCCAGTGACAAACTGCTCCAGCACATGGGTTTCCCTCAGTCCCGGCCTTCTTTGGGCACAGCCACTTGCTCCAGTGTGGGGTCCTCCACGGGCTGCAGGTCGGCATCTGCTCTGATGGTCACCTCCATGGGTGGGGGGCAGCCCTGCCATCTCACTACGGGATACAAGGGAGTCTTTGCTCCAGCACACCTCCCCCCTTCTCCTTTCTTCCACTGACCTCAGTGTTCACACAAGTGTTCTCCTCACAACTCCAACTCCTCCTCCCAGGTTCCCCTTCTTAAATAGGTTATCACAGAGGTGCAACTACTTGGCTTGGCCTTGGCAAGAGGCAGGTCTGATTTGGAGCCGCATGAGCTTTGAGAAGCTTCTCACAGGGGCCACCTCTGTAGCTCTCTCCTCCACTCCCAAAAACCCCACCACACACACAAACCCAAACAGCAGTAAAAGGAGACCTTGGTCTCCAGTGCTGCATGTTGTCTATTCACTGTTTAAAATTGTAGTAGAATTAAATACCCCCATATTCTGGAAAAGCTCGTTAAGTTACTCCTCTAGATTATTAATTCTTTGTCTCTCCCATTTTGTGACTAATACTACTTTTCCACAAACAGTGACAGCTTTTATGTATTCAGGACTATTACCCATTAACTCAATCCTTCCCTTATTTTCTTAGATACATCTTCTAGCTCAAAAGTTCGTGTAGTAGATCCTACTGGAGGATCTATAGTGTTACCAGGTAAATATATCAGCAGCTTGGAGGTACTAGATTATCAAGGTCCTTGTGTGATATATTTGTGTGCATCTGCTTCATTCTTTGTGCTTTTTAGCACAGCTGGAGTTAGTCACTGGACTATATAATCCTTTAGTCTAAATCAACGTGGACATTGTATGTTCTTACACTCTTAATATGCTCCTCAAACAAATATGCTAGAAACAAGTGTTGAAAATAATAAAATACGCAGCATCCATCTTGAAAGACTTCATCATAAAAGAGCAGATGTAGCAGTTTAGAACCTAGACCCTGAGGGCAATGAGCCTTATGTCAATGACAAACTCATTTTGCCCCACCATGTCCCCTTGAGTCCCTTTTTGATGTTTCTTGCCCATAAGCTTGTCAGTAGCAGTTGGTGTCTGACCAGCTGTCTGGGTGCTGCTGTTGACCTGTTACTTTTTAGCTGGGCTGTGTCTGTGATTCTTTCTTGTATTCTCTGTTGGCCTGAAGCTTCTGGGCAATAGGGCCTTGTAATGCTATCTTTATGATTTTTATTGAGATCGAGTTTTAAATGTGTGTCTACAGCCCCTCACTGGATCCTTTCTTCCCAATTTATTCAAATGTGGGGGTTTTGTTTGTTTTTAAGGTCAGTCAGTCAGTTTTAAGTCAGGTAAACTTCTACAGCCTGTCTTAGAATATATTCTATTTTCATGTTTTCAGTATTTAGCTTTTGCAGTTCTAGTAAGCTTGGTCATTTCATATGATACTTCTGTTCTTTCCTGTTCTAGACATAGAGGAAAAAAAATTGTTACATATGTTATTACAAAGATGCTTCCCTAGAAGCCACAGGTGTTAGAGCAACGTATGTGGCTATCTGGAATTTAAGTAGCTTGATTACTGTTAGCGGGAAGGATGTAGCACTAGTGTACATGGGCTGTCGAGGATGGGTGCAGAGCTCCAGTGACATCATGCAACCATCCTCATCAGTGCTAACATGTTTTCATTGCTATCTATATCTGAAGTAAAACTAACTCAGATATATTTTGTTGCTGCCATCGCAGTTACAACACTGAACAAAACCAATTCTTTCTCCCTTACAGCTCTCACAATTCCTGATGTCGCACTTGTTAATACCACAGACCTAATTCTTTTGCAGCTTAGATGGTGAAATCTCTGTGGTTTGGTATAGTTACTTCTGATTACGGTTTTGTTTTGTATATTGTCCAGGAATCTTTCAGGTTATGTTGATTTTGATATTGAGAATATTTTTGGTAATTTAGGTAGTTTAAGTGAAATAGGGATTAAAAAAAAAATTCCCCTCTGTTCCAGGCCTGCCTTATTTTTGCTTTAGCTTTTCTCATTTTGTGCATCATGTTTCTGAACTGTATCTTACTGATTTTATAAGTGCTTAATTTCTGGTCAGGAATGATCTGCCCTATATCCTATAGTATGATATAGTAGGGTTTTTTCATACCTATGATAACTAGGTTAAGGAGAACGAAGTCTGACAGTTAAAAAATGGGGCCAGTAAAACAGTTTAGAACAAACTGAGACCTACTGTAAGTCAGCCAGTATTGACTAACTTGGGATGAAATCCTGCTTGGTCAGGCTGTATCTGAATTTAGCCGTCACTCCTTTCTAAAAACATACTCATTATAGCTTTTGTAATTGCTTAGTTGTTGACTGGGAAGTCTTAGAGACTTTGGAAAGACTTCATGCTGGCTTTGAATTTACTGTATTTCTACCTTCGTATTCCCTCCAATGGAATGGAGAATATTACCAGGCTTTGCCAAATTATTTTTTTTATGTAATAGTCTTTCTAGAATAAGATTTACTTGAATTTTTTCAAAAATTTCTGCAGTTTTTGAGATGATTCATTTGATAGACTCTCCCTTTTTCTTAGGCAGATATATGTTTGTAGTGCAGTCTTTTCCTAAGGTGTGCTGTTTTCATGATTTTCGTAAAAAGACAAATGTGCTAGAATGAATGAATGAATACTTGCTTTCCTGGATGCCCAGTGGCTGAGGCTGTTTTCTAAAGAAAACTGAGAAGTCTAAAAACAAGTTAAAGCTGTGTTGCCATCTTTTTCTTTTTTTTTTTTTTTTCACATACTAAACTTTTTCCAAGGCTAGGATATGTTTTGTGTATGAGGACCTGTTTCAACATTTATCACAAGCAAACCACTCCGCTATTCCAAACATGATATATTTCACTTTAGTACTGCTGACTTCAGCTTACTAATTGCCTGACAGCATTTTCTTTGTTAAGCTTTAACTGTGATCATCACACTTTTGTTGTACTGACAGTAGAAATATTCAGTAACAGACGACCTAAATACATCATAAGCACAACTGTACTAATCTTTCATAATGGGTGTGCTTTTGGAATTATATGGAACACGTGCATATAATCATTGTCAGGAGCTACATGCATTCAAGTCTCCAAAAGCATCAACTGAAAGCATTATCTGACAAAGCATTCTGATTCTCAATGTGCATGACTTACAACAACAAAAAACCAAAACTAAAACAAAAAAAAAAAAAAACAACCCCAAAACAAACAAAAAAAGCGCCCAGACCCATAAAGATGCAGGTTTTTATTTTATAGCCAATTGAAGCTGCTTATTAAATCAGAATCAGCAGGATGGACATATCATCACCTGCATACAGTCTGGATCAAACTAGTCAGTTCCTTTTGTGATGATATGAGCCCACAGGAATCCACAAGCACTCTTTCTGCTGAATTGACTAATGTTTCTTGTTTTTTAGAAAAAAGACAAACTGCATACATCATGTATGCTTGAAGAGATAGTGTCCGGAGAGATCTAATTTTGCACAAAAAAGAATTCTGTAGCTTTGGTTGAACAAAGACTGATTTGCTGCCGCTATCGTTTTCTAACTGTTTGAAAGAGAAGGTTCAGTCTCCTAGCATGTAAGCAAAGGTGTTGGAACTCAAAATCCGGTGCTACGTGTCTGCTTCTACCACCAGCTTTGTTTGAACTCACTTGGCAAGTCTTTGCTTCTTCATGTTTTAAACTCAGCTTAATAAAACTTCATTTGTGAAGGCTGCCATAAACTTCTGTACATCAGTGAGAAAGCCTACATTATGAACCATGATGCAATACTGAAGTTTTGGAGTCCCGTAACAGTTGTGTTCTGTAAGAGCAGATAGCAGTGAAGAAGTTAGTCAGACCTTCCTGGCAGAGCGGGTTAGCTCACCTGCTGCTCTGCACTCTGGTGCCTACACAGCTGCTAAGCAAACATCTGTGAAGCAGTGAAAGGCATCTCTGTGATTCTCTGTATTCAGCAGCTCTAGGACCTGAGAGTGTCAGAACAAGATATAAAAACGTCAAATATTTTCAATACACATTCATTCATTAATTTCTCTTACTGACAGTAAGACCGCTAGAAGTCTTTCAAGTAGCATCTCAAGTTGGATTACATAAGCAACGCTCATTACATATCAGGGCTTTTAAAATGTGGCACTTGTCATATTCAGGCATTCAGACAGGGATTTTCAGAAGCACCACTGTGAGTTAGGATTTGCCGTTAAATTAGTCAATTTTTAATATCTCGTTCAGTTAGCTTACAGTGTCATCCTTGTATATGACTTAATGGTCTCTCAGAAATAGATATGCTCAAGGTAAGATCTGTTAACTCTTGCTGTTTACTAAAAATATTTCCAAAGGAAGCACCTCTGTGCTCACAGGTGTACTGTGTATACTAAGGGTAAAAGGGCTTTGGAGACGATTCTTTTCTGAAATACTAGAGGAGCCGCTAAGTGAACACCTCCCCCTGCCCTTTTTTTTTTTTTTTTTTTTTTTTTTTGCCAACAGAGTGGAAGAGTGGATAGAAATAGTAACTCAGTTCTGTGATGACATTTTTTTCTAGAATCTTTATTTTTATAAGGCCCCAACAACATTTTACATATAATATTCAGTGTGGTGTGTGATAAAGATTTCAAACATCAGACAGTGAGTTTCATCTAAATGAGTACTAAAGGAACAAAGGAAAAATAAGAAGGTTCATTAAAGCTCACAGAAATGAGCAGACTGAAATTCAGCTCACAGTCAAAAATGAGCAGACTGAAATTCAAGAAATGGGATGAATTTGCAATAAGGTAAATAGTTTTTCATATATGGCATCATAATATTTATATCTACAAATTGAACTACTTTTAAAGTGAAGATGTTTAGAACCCTGATACAAAAATGAGAGCTACATTTGCATTGTAATGGACGCAAAATGAGCAATGATTCTCAGTAAGTTACCTGTTTTCAGAAAGTCTTTAGATACACATTTACACTTTTGATCTGCCTGTAGGTGTCTTATTTGCTGTCAGTTTATTAGCTGAACTGATGAATGACAGTTCTTTTTGTAAGCATTTATGCATGTAACAACTCTAGTTGTGGATTTGTGCACACATTTCCTTCTACAGTCATCCTTGAGAATAAGTCTTTGCAAGTGAATGCGGCTGCGTCTCTAAATCAGTTATCTTCTGAAATAAAGTAGCTATAGATTTGAAAAGTCATGATATTCCAGACTGATTTGAAAGACAAATCAGGGGCTGCTTAGGTTGAGATTTTTAAATTTCTGTTGTGTTTCTAGTTGATTCTTAGCATTTTATTTCATATATGCAATATTTTAATTACTTGAATTCTAACTACAGTTATGTGAAGAATTAGGAATAACATTTGGGTTTGTAGGTACTGTCATTCACTTTACTTCTGCTATTTATGGGCAGAAAATATACAGGTGTGAATGTTTGCAGAGTTAATACCAAATTCATGGAAGAGAAAAAAGAGTCTCCACATTTATGTTGATGCAGAGGAAAAGAATAGTAATTTACCTTAATATTTTTGAAAGATTTGTTATCGAGTGATACTTCTGACTGTCAGTTAATTTAAAATGCTGGTACATTTTTTACTATTTGTAATTTACAGTGATTACTTTTCTTAGTTGATATCCAACGGAAAGCTTTCTTCTGTTTTTTTATATGCACTAATCATTTCATAAGAAAATGAATAATGAATTAATTTTAAAAATAGGACCAGCAGTAAATTTTTGAAATTTACAGCTAGGCGACTTCACACTGAAATGGAAGTTTGTGGTGATTTTTGTGCAGTACATCATTATGGCATTGCTCCTCTTGCTAAGCTTACAGGGCATATTTCAGTCTGTATGACTTTGAAGTATGTGTTCTCTTAAGGCTTAACAATGTCAAGCTTCATAACACAAGAGCTAGTTTGCTTACTTCCTACTTTAAATTGCTCGTAATTTGAAACATGCAAACATTTCCACTTTATCAAGCAAGGCTACTAAACATATTATTGCTGCAACCTGCATGTTTTATAGCCTCTGTATATTTAGAAAGCTGTGCTTTATTAAAATAAACTGTAAAGAGGCTTAACTCATTATGGAATCTGATAGTGTCTCAAATGAAATATCTTCAATTTATTATAGGGATTTAGGAACCTTTGAAGAAAGGATATAATAGTGTTGCTGCAGAAATAGGATGTTAACTATTTTTTTGGGCCTCTGATGTTTGTAGCTGGATGTACAATTTATCATGGGATAGATCCGTCTACAGTTAGCCTGAAAAATCATTATTATGTTTCGTGAGATCTTCAAAGCTTCAAATGTTTTCATTCTGCATTCGAGCAGAAATCCTTTAAAATATTTTCACAAAATAGGTTTCTATAATATCACTTAATTTTAAATTTAAGTATTAGGTAGAATGCTCACTTTTCACTTTCATTATTTTATCTCCCTGATAAGAGAGTCCATCCTGGAAGCAATGAATAAAATGTGGAACTCTTGACTCCACAAAATGTGCAACTTTTGCAAAGACATATTTGATTGAATATGCAGGCAGATTCTAGTTCTCCCTTTAAACAGAGAAATGATACTTTAGCTGTTGACTTGTTGACATTCATATTTTGTGAAAATTGTTTATTCACTTTTGGGCCCAAGACAGCTATTGATTAGAGAGGATGATTCCAAAGGGGAGAAATGCTTTTCTTTTTCACAAGGCTAATTCATGGTCTTTATGTTGTCTCCTTAGATGTTGGTCGGCTTTTAACATCTGAATGAATAAAATTTCCAAAGTTATTAATTATTTAAGCTTTTGCAGGACTGAACTTTGATCGTGCAAGGAAAAGTACATAGAGGTGAAATATTTCTAGCCACTACTGCAACTTACCGATATAAGGGCAGGGATAATAAGCTACCTGTGACAGGAATTATCTTTTGTTTTTCCTGAAAAAGGCCTCCTGAGTGTCGTATAAGCTGTAGTATTCAATGATCTGAAATAATGAAACAATTCTGAATGCTGTAATAGAGCTGTGAGGCAATGTACTGTAATTCGTAACAGATAAGGACCTTTTCAAGATAAAGTTAGATACTACTTACGTGTATTTCTGACAGTCTGGAGATTCAGTCTGTGTACAGTTTGTGAATTCTGGTTGAGATCCCATAATTCACAAAGATTAGGACATTGTCACAATGGTGTATGTGCTCTGTATGTCAGTGACGTTTTTCAGGGCTGTTTCTATGCCAAGCATTAAATATTGTTGCTGAATTTTGATAGCTCTTGGTTATGTAGGAGCATCTTAAAATATCCCATTTAAAAAAATAAAAAAAGCTTTCTTTTCCTTCACAATAGGAAACTTGACTTTACCAACCAGAAGATTTTCAGCAGGAGAAAAAATAGCTCAGGTCTTAATGCTTTGCCAAATCCTCAAAACTGTTGAGTTTAAGTAGGAGCAGAATTGAAAGGACTTACAAAGGTGTAACGAGTTATGAAAGGAACTGGAGCACATCTTTCCATCAGGAATGTTTTTCCTATTCTTTAGCCTTCTGTTGCAGCTGATGGTATAGAAGCAAGAGCACTTGTGAGATTCTGAGGTTGCGTACGTATGTGCTATTTTGTTTAGATCAACGTATTTTTTGTGCTAGCCAGGGTAAAAAAAAAGTGACTGGCTTTTAGAATTGCTGCAAAATGCCTGGTTGTTTTAAATACTGTATGTCCTAGCAGATATAAATTGTAAATCCAGCATGCTGACAAAGTCGAAGCTCTGGAAAAGGGGTGGGGATAGAAAAGAGCCCTGTTTTGCTCTCATGTGTCTATGGGATCTGGACTGCCCCATCCTGTCTGTGAAGAAATGGAAAGCCTGTTGCAAGAAAAGCTTTGTCCAGAGCCAAAGCTGCTGCACAGTCATACCGAAGAAGGTTCAAATCTATGAGTGCTGTGTGAAAGAACATAAGCAGCAGCCTAGCAATATGACGAGACCTAACAAAGGGGAAGAAACTGTCAAAATCGTTGTCTTAAATGAAATTGTATAAGGGTGGCAATTTTAGGGACTGGAAAGTATTGGGTAGTTCTTCTTCCACTAGTCTTTTACTTGGTACAAAATGGAATAGCTGTGAGGAATAGAGATAGCATTAGATGTGTTGAAAAGGAGTGTATGAAATATGTAGCTGATACTTGGATTTGCTGCTGTTGACCTTTTACTCACATACTTCACATAAATAGACCAGAAAGGCTAATCTTGTGCCAAGAAAGTCGAATGAAATATATATTCACAAACAGGTTTGAAGTAGTGTTTATTAGTGAAATACACACATTTTCATGAGGTTCTTGGCTATTGTTTTAAACTGGATATTTCTGATTTCCTTTCCAACCACACAATTCTCATTCCTTGTCAACGTTGGACAAATCTCAGTAAATTAAGCATCCTGAAGATAAGGAAGCTGCAGGTGTGAGTCCATTTTCTAGCGGGCATACTACAACGTTCACCTGTACAGCTACCAGTAATTGACTTATATGATTGTTACAGTCCTGTTTTAAACCACTCTTATCTGCAATTTTTAGGGCAGTTTTAGTAGTAACCTTCATTTCTACAACTTTGTTGCCAATAGCTTTTTAATGATTAAGCAATACCTTTAAAGCAGATACCAAAACTGCAGTCGAGAACATGCTACACGTTGTTCATTTTCAGGTGTGCTTTTCCTCTCCCTTAAATTATTGGAATCATCAGCAAATCAAATTAAAGGAAGGTGAAAACTGTTATAAGACCATTTAGGCCACCTTCAAAGAAGATGCTGACAAAATGTCTAAAATTTGTTCTTATGCATTTATGTCCGATTTAAGTGAGCTTCAGTGAACCACACATTCAAGAAGACATGGAGATATGATTTTAAATTTTTTTTTTCTTTTTTTTTGGTTATTCGATGAGCTTAAGAATCTAGGACAAAATCTCCAGAGGTATTGCTGAAGCCACTATGCTTCAAATTCAGGTACCTTGTTCCATAAGCAAAATCTACAATGCTGAATTAAACAGAGAGAATAAAGTGCCTTATTCTTACTCCGTCTACAGCTGTGACCAAACTGAGACACTGAATTCCAAACAAGTAGCACAAGCACCTGAATCCATAACTCTTCTCTTCCAGATGAATCACTGGGCTGGAGAATGCTGTTTGTCATTTAATCCTTTCTCTGTTCCTGTGAATCATCCTCCTCTCCACTGGCTCAGTGTACCTTCTTAGGTCTTCGCAGCCTGTGGGTACATGATTAGTAAACTCTTGGAAGAAAATAAACTTTTTTGGATTCTCTCAGATTAAGAAAGGTTTTGAGCATGTGTTCATTATCCTATGGAATAAAAACGGAGATGTCTTCCTCTTTGATCACACCTTTCTCCTGTGGATATACATTGGACATGTCCTGACAACACCTACCAGACTGGTGTGCTTTGGAAGCATTGGTTCTTGGGGGACATAAGACATCTGCTGCCTTGTTGATCATGTCATTTTAAACTGCTAGATAATCTCAAACTGCTTCCTTCTGCTGGTGAAAAGACTGTATTCAGCAAGTGCAAAACAGACTATTAAGCACTTGGTAAACTTTATTAAGTGACATATAAGCAATTACAGACTTCTGGCATCTATGTGGTCAGGAAGAAGTTTGAAGGATTGCTCTTGTGGGTGTAGAAGCTTAAAAAAGTCCTCTTAATCTCATTTTAGATGCTTAAATCCTTCTGCAGACCTGAACATTAGCCTCTCAAGTATATGAAATTCCGGTGCTTAAAAAGAGTACTCTGTAGATTATATTTTGTATTGTAGTTTATACTTGAACATACCCTAGTTCAGTTATCCACCAGAATTATTTTTAAAGCACCACTTTGTTGTGCTTTGAAGTGGCGATAAAGCCTTTTTTGACACTGTAGCTAAGAGGCATAATTGAGAAGTTATTCCAACTGAAATATACATGTAATGTTTCTTTGTTTTGTACTTGTTGCTCTTCGATAGCTGTTTTAATGAATGTCATATGCTAAGCAGTTAATTCTATAGTAATTTACACACTTTTGTCATAAATCAGCCAAAGTTCTGTACTGCTTTTTTTCTCCTCTGTTCTCAAACACTTACTACAATTTTCCTACTATTTTTCTTACAATACACAATGGGGTGCCTAACCTGAATTTTGGGCTTAATTTTGTAAAGGTAATTAAATAATTTCCATTAATTTAAAGAGAATCTTATACTTTCAGTGAATATCTGCCATCTAATCTGGAGCCCAGCAGCAGCTGCACTCTGCAATGTTTGTATGACGCTGGTTCTCAAGCACTGCCAGGTTTCACCCAGTGCATCGCCGTAATTGGGAAGGAATTGATTCTGGCCCTGCAAGGATTGCAGTTCTCATTCTGTCTGGAAAAGGCAGACTGATTGGAGTGATACTGGTGTAGCAAGAGGAAACTTTGGTAAAAGTGTTCTCCAAAACATGGAGCACCTGAGAGGTCACAGTGCTTGTCATGTGATGTGAGCAGTTCTGGAAAGATGTTCTAAACCTTCTGTAGAATAAAAAGAGCTTGGTTCATGGTGCTAAGGAAGTTTGGGTCAGTAGAAGAGGGAGTAAGTGACCATTGCTACACGTAGGGGAAAGAACTAGCCTTTTCTGTCCCTCTAGCTCCCATAGTATCACCTCCAACTCCAGATTCTTACCTGTAGCTGTCTCCATTTCCTTTCCTTTTTCTTGCCCTCCACTGGTTAATGCTGCATGCAATATCAGATTAATTTTCCCTCCAATAGATATCTTGCCAAATTAGGGATGACTCAATGTGCATTTATGATCTGCAAGAGATAATGTGTTCTCAATATTTTCTAGTACACCTGAATGTGGTCATCCATACTTCAATTGTGTGGTTTTGTTTGTTCAGCTCCTCTTGTTTAACTGTTAGTTTTCTGTTCACATGCATACTTTTATCAGTTTTCACATATGCTTCAGCTTTTGAGACCATGGTCATGAAGGGGTCAGAGAGGTGATTACAAGTTGTAAAATGACCTTACCAGTAACTCTTTAAGCATAAGTAATGTTCTGAAATTGCCTAAAGCAAAAACTGCCAATTCAGAGCTGATTGTAATGAATCAGGTTCTTCTATAAGAAATAATGTGATCAATTTCTCATTTCACTGAATAAATAAGCTGGAAGATAGGGAACTGTCTATGACCCTCTGTTAACCTTTTCCCTCATTATTCATATCAAACCTATGACATGCATGTAAGAAATCTCTGGTTCAATTTTAGCTAATTATTTGTTAGACGTGAAGGCTCTGTGAAGTGTTACTGATTGTACAAGTACCCAGGGACCTTATGACATCTAATGAAAATAATCCCAAAGAAGCTACTCAGGCCTGTATGCTTTTTGTCTGGCTATCATTATAACTAGAAATACTCTATTTCTAGGCAGTAAAACCTGTGTGTCTGTCAATGCTGCTTTTCTCAGATGCAAGATACTGTTAGTATTTATTATACCTCAATTATTGTTGCAATGAGGGCATCAGAGAAAAAAAATCGGGGTATGCATTGGAATAAATACTGAATTTGTGCATATACTTCATTAATACTTAGAAATTTAGTGTCTGAGGTTCTTTTTATGTAAAACATAATTTTAGTTAATTGGCTGGTTTTGTGGCTAGCTAGAAAAAGCCACAATGGTATGCTAGCATGTGTTGAATACAATTCATTTCACTTGAGATGTTTGATACGATTTATTGCTACTTTTTAAAGTCAACCTGATTTGCAGTGCAGTTCAGATCAGAACTGCAAATGAAGTGGTTGTGGAACAGTAAGGGCAACATTTTCAAAAATGCAGAACAGATTTAGAAATATAGGCATTTGTATAGAAATACAGAACTCAGTAGCTCAGGTACTGTGCTGCCCATGGGCATAGGGTTTTCAGAAATGGGACTAATGTCACCAATCTTGGTGTACAGGATTTCTGCATCATACTCCATGCACAAGCAAAAATTTTTCATCAAAATATCCTAAGAAATTCCTGATACCCATCTTGCAAGTGGGAAACAGAAACCTGGTGAGGTTAAACATATTGCTGCAGGATACATCAGAGATACATGAATGCTGGGAACCTTCTGACTTTAAAATATAAGACCATCATCTCCCTAGCTCAATGAACAAAATATACCTCAGGGATTGAGCAATGTTCATATCATAAAATAACTTTCAAGTTGTATTACCTCTGCCTAAAGAAGGCCCTAGAGACTGTATCTACCCAAGAAGCACATAATGGGAAGAAGGAAATCATCAAGGAAGTGGAGAATGAGAATAGAAAGTCTGAATAAAAAAAACCCAGGACTGAATTTTTGATGTTTAAAGCTGTAGAGCTATTGAATAATCAGAAAGTGTATTGTTTTTAAAGGACAGTAGAAGAATCGAAACTGGATCAATGTATTAAGATCTCACAGGAAAAAAAAAAATAGACTAACCCCAGAGATGAGAGATCTCTGCTTGCTGATGGAATAACTACCAGAAAAAAAAAATTTAAAATTAGCTGGCAAGACATGAACTGTTTCATTAACTATTTACAAATTTCTGTCTTTCTAGAAATCCAACATGTATTATAAAATGTGATGATGATATGATACAACTTTTACATGATTTCCAATATCCATAGTTATTACTAAAACTACCATTGATCTATTTTTAGAATTCTTAATGAACAACAATATCTTTACATTAAACTGAATTTAAAATGGGTATGACTCTCATGGAACTTACATTTTCTTTGTTGAGTCTAGATGATAATTTTGTCCATAGTTGATTGTTTGATTTATCAAAAACATGCATCCACTAATTTATTCAATCTATAGAAATTAAAAGCAAAGTGATGATGACTTTCAGATGGAAAATTATTGGATGAACAAAGGAAATGACATGACAATTACTAGCCAATAGTATCTCCAAAATCTGTGAATTTCTAATATTAACCAAGAACGAGAATAAATTACACATTAGGAAAATAATTGGGAAGAACAGGTTAGAAATAGGGTGTAAATGTTTTAGACTCTCATTATTTTTTTTAATAATAAAATCAATAAGCAAATCCATGGTAAACAGGACACAGTAAAGGGTTTCAGGTTGGAATTTCAAATTCCTCTTCAATGTCCTGTTCAAGTGAAAATGTCAGAGTTCAAGGATTGACAATTCAAACTCCCCTGGTAAAGATAGTGTTTTCATTTGAGATAGGATGGCTGCTGCTATCACATGGGTGGCCACAGGTCTTCCAAGCAGTAGAATAATAATCTAGTAGGAAAGTACCCTTGTACATTCTGTCATGGAAAAGACTTAATAGTATCTCCTCCCCCTTCACAATAATTAAAATTTGTGACTGTGTCTGGGCACAGAGATTTCAGTTCTCAAGACTATCATCTCACCAGCCTTTCTGTGTGATACTTACCTACATATGCTGACAGTCTGCCCTCTCTACAGCGTTTTTCTGCTTTCCTGTTCCTATTTTTCTCACATCCTTCTTATTCCACAGCACCAAATAAGGGGCATCATGCCAGCAAGAGAATTGATTCCCCCTTCCTTATGTCCTTTCATATCTGTTGAACATGATACATCCTGAAAGAGGCTGAAGGATGGATTTGTCTGCAGTCACTCTCTCAGGCCAGCAGATGCAAACTTCTGAAGGGAGCGGGGGGTGGGGTGGGGCGGGGGAGTTGAACATTGTCCACAGAAAGCTCTTTGGAGTCTTATCTATATGAAGGGATTAAATATGACTAATTATATTGCTGTCTGTGAAGCAGAGTGAAAGTCAAGTGAACCCTCTTAAGTAAGCTCGATGCCTCTACAGCATGTATTTTTAAAAGAAACTGGCAACAGTGATAGTAGGAATCTTTAGAGGTAACATCATAGATGATGCCCCTAATGCATGGAGTGATAGACTGCGTTTGATTCCAACTTTTCTCTAATTTTACACAGGTGTAAATAACTTGAAGCCTTGAGGCAGTGGAGATTCAGGCCAATGAAATTATACCCTTGAAGGAATTTTTATAGTTTAGCTAAGAAGCCCTCAGTACATGGGTTTATCAAAAAAGTGGTGGCAGACTCCTGGCTGCACCCAACGCCACCAGGCACAGTTAAAATGAAGTTAGTGAGAAGACAAATGAAGGCTGCTCTCTTTTCAGCTAAGTCGGTCCATGGTCTTCCTTGACCCTGGGGCTAGTGATTGCTGACTAGAATCTCAATGGCTATTTTCTAGTGACAATTTCAGTGTCTGAGCTCATTAATCAATTTCTATTCAGCAGAATCAGTTTGTGGAAAACTTGCAAAGGTTACTTAATCCAGAGGGAACATGTACTGTTAGACAGAAGAATTTTCAGCCCACAGTATTAAAACAAAATTTCCCAAATCTCTGTCTTGTATCACATTTTCCATGACCTTATCAATTACTGATAGAAAAGAACAAATCAAGCCTTTCACTACAACCAAATAATTCATGGTAATGTTAGGAAAATATAACCTCTGCCTGCTTTCCTTAAGAAAAGAAGTCTTTCTGTATCATTACATCACAAAAACTGTCACTTCTCTTAACCCCTTGGCTCCAGCATGAAACAGGAAATGACAGTGTTGAAATAGTCAAAAATGAATATGTGAGAGAGGCTTTTCTTTAACTCTATCCAGTAATATCAGTTATCATCCAGTCTAAGAACTGGATTTGAAAGCAATTTGTAGAAACCCCCAATCTGTTTAAGTCCTTGCAAGGTTAATCCTTACAAACACCTGGCACAGGACTTGAGTGACTTAGAGGAATTCCCTAGACATACTAGCCTTGCACAAGTGTGCACATGCACTATGGCAGGACACCCGGGAAGGGAAACAGTTATAGTGGTGGTTTGTGGAAATCAAGAATGTTTTAATGTTGAAGAAATTGGCTTAATGGCTTCAATATGAAAGAATAAAATCCTGCTTTATTTCTTAAATATGGTAAAAATATTTTTAAAGCAAACCTTCAAATATTTGGGCTTAATCTTTGTTGCCCATTGTGTGTGGGCGATTATTAGCTGCCCATGGCAATATCCTGGCAAACTGCCTCCCCCACGGAGGCACCATGCCAGCATTTGGTGTGATTCAAAAGCACAGTACAGTTAGGGAAGTAGTTTTGTGCTCAGTGTATTTTTTTCTTTTAGGGGGTTTAATATTTTTTTTTTATATATTTTCCATTATATTGTTTCCGTATGTTTTCTCCTGTGCTTGTAATGAAATCATGTATGGAACTTCTCCTTCTAGGGATGATGAACTACTTTGTGATCTTTCTCGAGTGTTGGGCCTGATGGGGGAACTGTGGACAGTGTAGGAAACTGTAGAGCACCTTTGTGCTCTTATAATCAGATCAAGAAATGAGGTAGAGTAGATACCACAGCCAACTTTTTTAATGCAGATAGGAACAAATACTACCAAAACCAGCTTGGTCTTTAATTTTAATTGAATTACCAAATAAAGCAATTCTTTATTTCCTCTACCTGAATTTTTCCTGGATTAAAAATTTCCTGGACTCTGATCAACTTTTCTGCCATGTTGCTGCTCTGCAGAGCATTTCATCCCAGCACAGCTGATACAAGAACTACTGACAAGAAATCAGAAAGATTATGGGTAGAGTTAGTCCTCAGTTTTGCTATCTCCACAAGATGGCAAATTTGTGCAGGCGGTGTGACCTGGTTTATCCTGGGATCTGGATTGACGTCACTTCAGGGAAGATTTTGTGTAGCAGAGGTTAACACCTGCCAGAGAACATGCCAGAGTCCCTTTAAATATAGTATGAAAATGTGAAGAAGGGAAGGATGTTTCCGTACCATGAATTAGGATGACTTGTAGGAGGTTCTTAAACATTAGGATAACAGTGAATTTACAGAGAAGCCCAAGCACAAAAATGGAAGTCTGGCTGTGAATTACCCTAGAGAAGAATCCTGTTTGGAATTAATAAAAATTTACAATACGTCTCTTGTTTGATTTCCATGTGCCTCTTCTTTTGTCAGCTATTTTTTTTAACTGCCTACCCAGGCAGTTGTACAGTCATGTGTGTTTTCATGGAAAATAATTATTTGTTTTGTGAATTTTTGAAAGATGTTAATTATTGGTAATCTTAACTACATTAAGTCAGGAAGGTATTTCAATTTATGTAATTTCCGTCCATACTTTTCCGTATCTATGATGTCCTGGTGAATTCCCTAAAGTAATAACAATTAACGGAGGTAGAAGTTGTCATATTATAGTCTAGAAAGATTTATTTTTCATGGCAAAGTTTTACAAGACTATTCTGTAGCTCTTTGCACAGATACGCATGGATGAATGAATTGTAAGTGTTACTTCTACAATTGGTTCTGGAGGCATTAGCTGACAGGGTGATTGTGACCCTTTCCCACACATGTTAGCAATGATCTTGTTGCATCAGCATTGCTGGAGATATTGAAATGAGCTGACTTTGTGAGAGTTTCCTGAGTTTAAATTCCTTAACTGTAAAGCAATATCCTAACAGTTATATGCTACTCAATGACAGAGGGAAAAGGGGAAAAGTGATTGAGAGGTGCATAATAATTTTGATTTTTTTGCCCCTGTCTTGATAAGTAGCAAGTACATTTCATGGCTGTGTCTGTGCCATCTCTTCAGAAATATCCTGTCTGTGATGTTTATGCGATTTCCTGTTGGTGACAACAGTTCCATTTTCTTGCATCTAATTCTTGCCCTATTTTCAGCAAAGTGGTGTTGTTACAATGACTGGAACCTTATCTGTTCTGTTTTCACCAAGATTTTGCTGTAAGCGTCCAGGTTGATAATTGGTGGAATTACAGTTCCACCCAACGTCCTTATGTCATGTTTAAAACAGTTTAATACCCTTCAAAATATCCTAGACCAGCTTTTGCTGGCTGCTGCTAAGGGGAATCAAGGCCTCAGGTTCCCTCTGCCTCTCCCCATGCTTGCAAATACAAGTTCCACACTCTTCTGCATAATACATATAAGGCATACCAGAGGCAGGCTGGAAATTGGCTTTTAATGATTGATATTGCTTGTGTGAAGTGAGGACGTTGAGCTGAATATAAAAGTGCTGTTAAGAGTGTCACTAGCAATGCTGAACTATCACAGACACATCATTGATGCTAGTGTTTAAGTTCTAGTTACTGAGAGTTTAAGTTCCAGCATTACATTCCCTTCAATGTAGGTACCACCTTTATTGGTGGAAATTAATAACTAACAGAGAAAGAAGCAAAGAAACCAGATTAAAAGCTATCTCTTCCTATCAATTTATATTGACTTTTGTATGTGGGAAACATATTATTACTTAGTTTACCCTAAGAATGCTACTAACTGAGGTGAAGCCAACTTGATGCTTTGTGAACAGGGCTTGTGCTTTGTTATATTAAATAGTATACGGGTTGCATTGATAGCAATATTAAAAGGATTTGCATACTGATAGCAGTATTAAAGGCATTCTCTCCATCACTCATTAGGACTCATTCAAGACACAACTATATTTAAAAAGTCATTCTTTAAGTATCTGCAAATATTTGCAAAAAGATTCTTGTCTTTGCTCTAGCAAGTAGGGTGCACTGCAGAACATCCTCCTTTAGCTCGAGTGTGGTGCACTTGCTGAAAACAGAGTATGTATTTATTTTTAGGCTGCCCACCTTTCTCTAATTTTTTACAAACAGGATTGTACCAGAGGACTGAGTGTCAGACTTGAGGACTGGGGAGATGTAGTTAAATTCTGTCTTTGCAATATATATCTGGCATAATTGACTATTGCATAAAAATTCTACATGCATGTAGAGAGTTTCTTAAATTTCCATCCCAAACCTTGTACTGCAGAGGGGGACCCAAATGCTTCATTCCTTTCTCACAGACTGTCTTAAGATGTAAAGTTTTCCAAAGTTTTCCTGTTCAAGTAGAGGAACAGAATCTCCTGATTGCATTTCCGTCCTGTGTCTCAGTGCAATCTGGAATGAATAAAAAACAAGAGAGAAAAATTTGACACACAGTATTGAGATGCCATGCAAAGCTCTAGAGGGCAGAACAAAAGGGACGAAACCCCAAGCATTCCAGCCATGGGAACATCTGTACAAAAGCACTTCAGCAAAGAATTGCCAGGTGGTGGTGTGGCCCATGAGAGAGAGTGCTGGTCCTGGACACAGGGGGCTGGAGTGTACTTGATCTGGTAGCGACTCGTTGGATTACACCAAACAAGGCTGGCTTATTGCACCTCTGGTGGTGGTGTGCGCTGACCTGCACTGGAATTGCAGGTTCTAACAAAGTATAAATTTTACCTGTAATTCTCTAAATGTACATGCACATACAATTCTGGTTTATGTTTGCACTAATAGACTAATAACTACTCATTTGTAGATTGGCAGCACTGTCCATGTTTGAATGCGTTTTCTGAAAATGCAAGTTTTGCATATATGTTCTTTGCCCTTCAGGGTACCCTGAACCCCTTTATTTCTACTTGTCTCAGTTCTTTTTGATAAAACCACCTCATCTTTGAAGTGTATTAACGTTTTAGAACACAGCTTTTATTTAAATTCTAGAAGTATCGTTTGCCACTGGTACTCCTGTATATAGTAAATTAAAGTCATACTCCAAACAAGACTCCTGACTGTAATCCTATTTTACAAGATTTTGAGGCAATTGCTACTGCCATTAGCTATAAATTCCATATAAAAAGTACACAATTGTCGTCTTGGTCATTCCATTTACTGCAGCATTTTTCTGGCCTCACTATACTCTCTGGTTGGAAGAGATGGTGCTTTTTATGAAGTATTTCCTGGACTTGCATATAACACAATCAGAAACCCTAGAAGACATGAATTAAAGTAGTAGATGCTGTTCTCCTTGAGAGGAACAATGTGTCTAGACTGACAAAATGCTATATATAGCCTGGTTCCTAAACAGTACCTTGGACAAGTAAGAGTGGTAATTTGCAAAATTGGAATTGATCTCTGAAATACAGACTAACAGTGGAAAATCTGAGCATGGAAGTGCTGGATACATCATATGTTGTGGAGAGAGCTATGTGAAGTAGTTCAGAGGAACAACTGGTTTTGGTGGACTAAATATTTGAAAATTTACCTTGCCTTCAATATTGAGATGCCATGCAAAGCTTTAGAAGGTTGAGCCAAAAAGAAAGATCCAGAAGTGCTTCTGAAACTTTTTGTAATCTCTGCAGTAATTGAAATAATGAATGACACATTTCCATTTGAAAACAAGAGTTACAAAACAGCAAAGAAGAGGGAAATTTTATTTTTAAATTATAAATTTCTTTGTTAACATAAAAAACCATGAGTTCATGATTTCATATATCTGTGACTTTTCTTTTTAAGGTTTGTTTTTTTTTTTTCCAGGAAAACAGAATTGACTTTCATTTCTCGTTGACCAACTAATGGGAAAATCAGTAATTCACATAGTTGGAGGCAGAACAATAGGATGTGACTTTCAATAGGAACAGTTTTGTAATACTCAAAATTACCTTTAGCAGCATCATGCTGTTTGATATTTTACCAAAACAAAGTCAAATGTAAAGTGTGTTCAAGTCTCCACGATCATACATACTTCAGAAGAGGTTCCCTGATAGAATTTCTGCTAATGTTCTTTAAATCCTGCTTCTGTGCTTCCCTCTGGTCCTGCAAAGAATGAAAGTAACTATCTACTGAATGCTGTTATACAGACGAACAGTAATTCCTGTGTACCTTCTAGATAGGAGAGAGATTATAATCCTTTGAAGGCAAGTTTTGTGTCATCCATTTGTTTGCTGGTTGTTACACAGACGGTAGCAACGGAATGTTAGTTTTCACAAAAGAATCACTGAAGCCTGGTCGTGGGATGTATCAAAAATGTAACCTAAATAATGTTTAAGTGACAGAGCAGATTGTTTATTTTTAAATAATTGCACTAAATTGCAGCTTAAAACACAGTTAGGCTTTGCTGAGCTTTACCAGCCTGTCAGCAGCGATGTAAAAATTAACTGTGGCAAAGTAGCCTGAAACTACTTGTTCTAATATAGTGAATGGGTGACTCCTCAGCTCCAGATGGTTTCTTTGCATTGATCACTTTTAAAGCAATGAGACAGAGCCCAGATGTGGGTGGTAGATTTAGCTCTTTAAAAGCTCTCTTATTAGAGTTTCGTATATCAGATAGTGAGTGAGAACTTGTGAGGAAGGAATTGCACAAATCCTGTGCGTGTGGGAGCACCTCAGTTCTTTGATTATCGGTGAGCAGTCAGTCATTAGAAGGTATTTATCAACACAAAGCAGTTCTTCTGGATTTGTGCATTTTTAACTTCTTGCATCCTGGCTTGTGGAAAGGGTAGAAGTTGTGGTTTTTTACATTCTCAGCCACTAATAAAACTTTCTGAAAATCCTTATTCCCTAGCAGAAGAAAGTTCTCTAATAAGCACATGTTCTCTGACAAGCACCAATGCACACTCCTGTAGTCACTGGTTCCACAAGCATGGCAGAGATGAGAGGAGCTTCTCCAGAGCACAGTTGTGTCTCCAAAGCTACCAGGTACAGGACAAGAGAACCAGTCTTGTAATCAGTTGTAGCTGATAGATGTACTTAGAATGGGACAGGTGGGTGGATGGATCAGCACGGTTGTGGGTGCAGGTAAGAAAAGCTAAATATTGAAGTGCATATGATGTAGGTAGCTTTAGATAGTAAAGTGCAAAACCTGACCTCGTTCTGTTGATCCTATGTCTTTCATTAATGTGTAGTTAATATTCTTAATAAATTTTACCTATATTTAATTTGCCAGTAATATTCACTCTTTAGGTGACATTATAACAGCATTTCTATCTAGATATTAAATAATTTTCTGTTGTCTGCTTCCTGTTGCTTTATCTCAGTATGACAAAGATTTCTAAGGGAGTCTGTCCATATATATATATATATATATTTATTTATTTATTCATTTATTTATTTTAATAGTAACATTCTGTGTTACAACTCATAAGAAGTTTAAACAATTCACTTATAGTTTGACTTCCATGATTGCTCTGTCGTTTCAATCCTATTGGTGCCTACCCTGTGCTCATTCATTTTTTTAGTGTTCTTCCTATCATCTGCCCACAGATCTTTTCTAAAAATTCTATCAGAAAAACAAACTATTATGCCTGCTAAAACAAAACATAATCTCCCCACAAACTGCCCCCTTTCTCCCCACACCTCTGAAATATTTTCACCAGATGTACTTGACTGAAGGGCCAAACACAGTAGATGCTGATCACATGGTCACAGCTGGAATTAACTTAAAAATTTCTATTCAGTGGAAATTGCCATCTTGTTTTATTTTTCTTCTGCAACAAAATGGTAACAGAGATGACATCTGTCTTTCCAGCTGTTCCTTGTGCTCGAAGAACCACTCCTCTCTCTCAGAAATTAACCAATCATCCTTTTAAAACTTAGAGGCCAGAAAAATAAGACAAAGAATAGAAGCAAACTGATGTGGGAATAGATATAAAAATAATCCAAAGAGGGCCGTTTGATAAGAATGCTACATCTCCATGTTTTGCTTTGGTTTCCCCATATTGAAATAAAACCCGAAGCACTTCACAGATTTCACAACTTGATTGTAATATATGTAAAATAAAATAAAATTGCTGTGATAAAATAGAACCATTCATCAGGCACCTTTGAATATCTCTTTTGCACTGTGCCTACCAGTTGATCTGCAGCAGTATATTTATAACTTCCTCAATAGTTCAATATTCAGCAAAAGCAGCAATTAACAGTATCTCAAATGTTCTTTCCTGATTTGTACTCAATTTTGCACTTCTGCACCAGAGTTCAGTAGCCTATGCTGTATAACTTTTATGTGATATTGAACTTGAACAAGTGAAGGCTCCATATCTGATGGCTTTCCCTTTCATAGAAGACTTTTTTGTGCTCCTGTTTGGTGTCCTTTTTATCATGTTGTGACTTGTGAGTGCTGTCATAAGATTTAGCCATAAATATGCACCTGTGCTTTAGAAATGAAGACCAGTGCTCTTTTATTTAGAGGAAACTACATAGATTTTGGTGATGAACGTCTCCAGTTGGAAGAATGTGTTCTCTGTAGGTTTCTGTAGCACCTGACCAGGTATTTAAAAAGAATTGTGGTTTTTAAAGGAAATATGTTCTACATTCATTTGTGATGTGAATCGGTAACCAGGTGAAATTTCTGCAGGACACCCTAATAATTGTAAGGTCTTCTCTAAACTGTGGCATCCCTTGGATTTTATTCTTACTGGATCTTAACAATATAATTTATGCCCTCTGAGGTGTCAAAATGTTCAAAAGCATTTGGTGCACTTCCTCAGAGCACGTGCAAAGGCCTGTAAGAAAGCCTTTTTCAAACTCCACCAGAGATGCAGATGGATGGATGTTTGTGTACATACTTACCTGTATCCATCTGTCCGTCTACATATAATGTATTTCCCAAGGTAGTGTAGATGATGCATATGCTTTGTCCTTTAAGAGACATGATTCTTGTAGTTCTGCAGCTGTTAGTTTTAATGTCCAACACAATCAGTTTCCAAATGGGAACAAGCAAGACATTCTTTTCACAAAAAAAATTTGGTTTTATACAGTACAAAATTCTGCTAAAGTTTAAGCCAACAATTTCAAGTGCTGTATTTGAAATAATCACATTTATCTTGTACATAACTAGTAACATGGATTCTGGTCATACTGGGGTTTTTTCCTGCTTTTAGGTTGGTTTTGTTTTCTGTTGTGGTGGGGTTTGAATTTTGTTGGTTGGTTTGGGGTTTGAGGTTTTTTTCCTTTTTGGTGACTGCTACAAATTCTTTAGAGTAAGAAGTTTCAATTTAACCAGTTTGATTTAAATTATATTCATATTTGGCAAAACAGAGAGAATAAATGTTAATCATTTGAGAGTGCTTGACTATACCTGGACTTCCATTACAAACCAAAATACAGGGCAATTAACAGTTTCTATACATAGTTATTTGTAGGAGTCTGCTGGCAAGAAGAAAAAAAAGATTTGTTTTAGTAGCTTGGTTTGACTTGAAATACAGTCATGTCTCAGGCAAGCCCCTAATTTTAAACAAAAAACATCTGTTTGCCTAGAGCTCTCCTGCAGATATTTCATATCAATGGCTGATTTATTTTTGTCCTTTTTCAGTTTCACAGTGTCAATAACGACAATGTGAATAAAGGGAAGTTTACTGTATTCCCAAGCTACCTTATTGTCCATAGACAATTGGGAATTTCATGCATTGCCGTGTAAGCAAATCACTTTCAGTGTGTCTTTCCAAACACAAATATTTACAGGCAGAGATGGGGAGGGTGAGAAGGGGAGATAGTAACCTATCTACGGTCCTGGTACAGGAGATTCAAATAGGGCAATGTGTATTCTGTTGCAGACTCACTCAAATTAAATGCTAGTTGATCTTTATCTCAACTGAGCCAGGGTATCTTTAAAACAAATCTCTTGTTCCAGAATAGGCACAGAGTTCAGTTCTTTCCTATGCTGGGCAAATTGTTCCACACTGAAAGTACACGTATCAAATAGCTATGCTGCTACAGTAGAAAGGACTCAAATGTTGCTTAAACTTGCTAATATATACACTTGGGTTTTCTTTTTTTTTTTTTCTTGTAATGTCTACTTCTGCTTCTTGTTTCTGACTGCTATCTAGGATTGCACTTCTATGTTGGTGTTTTCTCACTGTTTTATTTTCAGATGTAATTTTTCCAGGAGCCTGCAGCCAAATAAAAGATTGTTTTTTTCATTTTGGCAAAATACCAAATAATAATGATGATATTAATTTAAAGTTGCCTCTAATCCTAGGAAGTTGTGGCCTTTTTCTAGAAGTTTTGCTTTGTTTGCCTTTTCTTTTTTTTTTTCATCTGAAAAAAATGTATTTACTTCTGTCTCTGTGACCTTATAGCTGACTACCCTCATGTTGGCAAAGCAGAAGTTTCAGTAACACAACAGAAAATGTCCAATCCTGGAGATATTTAATGCCCATTTTTTAAAGATTGAGACTTAATTGAAAAAGCAGTAAGATTTGGGACATATTCTGCAACTGCTAACACATTTTCCAGAATGAATTCCAAAAGTAAATTAACTGAAATAAAAATGTTGAGTCAAGGAGTCAAGGAATAGGATATTTCTCAATGTGAGTAAGAAGGACTATCCCACTTTTAGTTACTTTCCATAAATGGCTGTGCTGTAATTACAGCATGTGTTAAGTTAGAGGCTTGGCTGGATAGGAATATTTATAAAAGCTGACATTTCAATAAATTGACCTGGTTTACAAGATTATAAAGGAACAGCAAGAAATAAGGGGAAAACTACCTGACATGGCAAGCATGTTAAAACAAATCAAACAAGAAGTTCTGATTTGTGAGCCCATGAGTACTCTTTATATAGTCAATGGAGAAAACAAATCAAATGCTTGTAAATGCTGTTTAGGGGCTTACACACAACTTGACTTGATTAGAAAACTAAATATTTAATTATTTGTGGTTTTGATTTTATGAATGTTGCTTTCCTTTACTTGTGCTCTCAAGATGTTTGACGTCTGGTGAGAAAAATTGTGGGTAGTGTTTCCATGTGTGGTGCCCATACAGCAGATTTTGATCCTCATGCTATGTTCACATAGCCGTCTTCATGCTGGAGTCCCATCGATGTCCATGGGAGTTTCTTAATGAGGAATACAGAAACTGAAATCTGAGATTAGAATTTGGCTTGAGAGTTCAATTCAGGTTCCTCCCTTCAGCCAGTATGATGCCATCATCATTTTGGTCCCCTGCTGCTTTTAAACAATGTAGGCTTAAAACAAACCCAGATTCCAGTGCCGTCCTGTCAGTGTGACCACATTTGGAAGGACCATGTTAGCATTTTATTTCTTTCTTTGCTCTCCTTTTTTTTTTTTCTTTTTTTCTTTTTTTAATAGTTTAAATTGCACATGGGCTTTGGTGGTAAGATTGTCAACAAGATTTTTAAGACCCATTTACTATTGCAAGATGAATGGGTGTATTTGATACATTCAGAGCAATCAGACATGCCAAGCAAATGGCAAAAACATTACGAGAGGCTGAAACGGTTGGTGAGACAGACTTCCTTTGCCTTTGGTTATCAGGTCCAGAGCTGTGCCACCGTGAGGAAAACATGTGCATCCTAATTGCTCTTTGTCTCTTCCAAAAGCAGGCTCTCACTGTGGAGTAAAGAGATCCTTCTACAGAGTGCACTGTGACTTTCTTTAAAACTGTCATGGCTTAAAGCTTTACAGTAACAGAGGCTTTGTTCTTGTAATGCTTGCAATGTGGGTGGCAAGGCAAAGTCAGGAGTGGTCTAAGCTGTGGCATGGGCTCTGAATCTAAAACTGAGAGAACTATAAAAAAGCAAAGAAAAAATGTGGTTGTATAATAGGAGCCTGGTGCTGTGGAGGATAAAATTCCTCCACGAGAGGAGCAGGACACTGACTTGAGGGTCTTGGTGGGTCTGCCCCACAGCCCGTTGGAGGGGACAGAGCAGCGTGGGTAGAGTGCTTAGAAAGGACCTGCATATGGGAGAGCTGACTGGAGCGTGCAGCTGCCAAGAGAAAATGTTTCCTCAGGCATTTTGGGTTTTTCCTGGTGTTGATAAAGACAGGAATCCTTGATCCTCTCCTTCCAAGAAGTTACTGGTTTTGCTTTCACTAACTCCTGTTTTTCTGTATAGATATAGTTCAGAAATAATCACCATGACTTTAATACAGTCCTACCTGTGAATGAACTTTAAGCTTCCATTTGGTCTTGTACACTTCAGTAACACTTACAGGTGTGAATATTAAACAAAATTAAAATGTTTTGTATTTGTGCAGGAGACATCCTTGTACAGGAAGAATTCATAAAGATACAATTTCGAATCTGCTTGTTGCTGAACACCCTATTGATTTCCCCTAAATCCACTGTCTTCTGTGTTTCTCTGGAACAAAATAGCTAAATAAACCAGCGCAGTAAGTCACACGCTAGGCAAAAGGCTGTAGCTATTGCTGCATGGATCCTCAAGTCCTGAAATGAGCTTAGGGACACAAAAAGCCATTCATATTACAAATTACCCTTTTCTTTTGAACTGTAAATTATCTTTATTATTAGGCTGGCCATGGTACTGCAATTATTAGGTGCCCTGTGTCTAAAGGTTTGAGCAATTAGAAGTCTGGGGTGACAGTCTCATGATACAGAGTGATAAAATATGTCCAGTCAAGACAAAGAGATGGTCTATATTCGTGTCTTCAGCATGTATCACAGGGAGCCTGGAAGCTGTGCTGCTCTTAAACATTTCAATTAGCCCTGACATGGCCACTGTGAGCCCACAGATTATCTCTGTGTTGCTGTTAAGTTTTTATGAGGCTTTCCCCTCAGATTACCCATTTTCACAGCAATCTATAAATCTGAAACTGCAACATCTGATTAATTCTCCCAGAAGAGAATAGTGAAGATCCAGACTTTTTCATTAATGAAGTTTCTGCTGTTCTGAGGTCTCGTATATTTCAGCCATTGTTTTGTAGTTTTTTTCCCATTCTAATGTCTTTCCTTAGGTACCAAGGGAAGCAGGAGTTTGAAAATCACCCACTTCTTCTGACCTAGCAAATTAGACTGACTTTACTTGTAGCACCGTTTTGCAAGCTGATGGCCATTCTCTGTTGTTTTCAGAGTGAACAAAGCTGTAGTGTACCATTATTATTTCTTCATTACAAACAATTGCTTGGCATCACTTTGCTATTGAGCATTGTGCAGTCTTTCATACACCATATTCCAAATTAAATGTCATGTGGCTTTGGATATTTTTGAGCTTTGAGATCAAATGAGCCCAAAAATGTAAAATGAAACTGAACTGAATCTGCTACATATTTCCTGCTGTCAGATGGAAAATCTGAGAAACAAATACACCCTCACCCTTCACAGATAGGGAAGCTGAGGCACAGATGTCCATTTGAAGGTATCCTGGTGGCAGACAAAGAAGAAAATTTCTCTTTCAATGTCTGTCTTATCTGATGGAGAAAGCAGGATGATATTCATATGGTATTTTCTTCAACAAAGAAATTCTTTCACTGTAGTATTAGGTAAATTAGCTGAGTGATAAAAAAGGCAGATAAGAATCCAGATGTCATACAGCAATATCCTTTCAAGCAGCTTGTGAGCCCTTGAAGTAAAGCTTCGAGGGTTGTGTGTCATAAAGGCCTCCAAAAAGGTGTCAGGAGAGCAATGAGATTTGTATGTTTGCTTCTATAATTCTCATGTAAAGATCAAAAGACATACGGGCTAGATAACTTCAGCCCATGGAAAGTATTTTTTGATGATTTTTAAATAGGGTTTTTTTGTGGCAACACCATGGCAATGGTGCTTAAATTCCTGTTGCTTGGAATAGTGTTGAAGGAGAGCTCCCTTCTCCAGCGATCCTTTGCTGGCTTTAACCTGGGGCCACCACTTCCTGAGTTACCCCAAACAATAAGCTTAGAGAGCAGTTCAGCTGGGTCTGGTTTAGCCATTTTAGACTTGCCATCCTTTGTCCATTCGGTGGATACTGTACTTCCTTGCCTGGAGATGGGGCAAGATTTGCTTGCCTTACCCCCTCTGTGGTATCCTACCAACAGCATACACAGGAGTCCTCTCGAAGCACAGGGATGAACTAGGGCAATGAAACAGGTGAAACTGGCCCATAAGATCACTGATGAGCCTCTAGAAAGGAAGCACTGAAAATCCAGGAAAAGTGCTGTCTAGGATAATGGTCTGTGAAATACCTTTGTAGTTATACATAAGAAGTTGCAAATCTGTGGCCAAAGGGAACCACTCGTCTTCATCTTTCTGTTTGCGTCAAGTCTGAATCATTATGCTTTCATATTCTAACGTGGATTTCCACTAACATCTGTCCTGAGACAACTGAGATTGTATTCTGACAGAATATTAAACACATCTTGAGATGCAATGGAGATGAACACTAGTGCAACTCAAGCAAGAAGAAAGTCAGATTTACTGCATTTGTGAACAACCTGATAGTATATTATGTGTAGACATTTTTGTGACCGTTTTAATAAGCTTTGCTTGTAATTTATAAGGAAGAAAAGAGCATACTCGGTTCCAATTGTGTAGGCTTTACAGGAATCTGGATATTTTCCTTGCCTTTAGTATTCTGTGAAACAGCATAGATGAATATAGGTGTTTCCTTCACATGTTGTATGAAATCGGGGGGTTGTGCTGCTTTTTGGGTTATATATGTTCATAGAGAGGATATTTGACATACTGTCTATTCGGGAGTGGAGAGCCTGAAGCAGCCTGCCATGGTTTTTTGACCATGTTATGCGTATTGGTAGGAATGCCTGTCACCTCACATCTCATACCAAATCTACAACTGCGTCATTTAAATTCTGCTTCCACTTGTTGTTTCTTCATATTCATGTATTTTGAAACTGTGTTTGCTTTGGATTGATTGTTTGGAAATATGTTGACTGATCAGCTGCATAAAACCCCTGGTGACAATGCCGTCAAGTAGTTTTATCATACCTGTCCCCATGCTTTCTTAAAATTAATTGTGAATTGCAGAAATAATGTTTGTTTTCTTTTTAGTCTTTTCCAGTAATGAACACTCTCCCTCCCACCTGCACTTTGCTTTTTCAGCAAAGGTTCTAATGGTAATAAAGTCTGCCTCCTCTTCCCTCAGTGCTTCCATCCAGTTTATTTTAAAAGCTTATTTCTCATTGAGGCTCTTCTTTTTCTTGCCTGCAGTGATATAAATTGTCAGTGAACAGATTTTTAGCAATTATATGAATGGAGTCGTTGAAATATGGTGGTTCTAGTTCTTAAAAATTTTCTGCTACTCAGATGCTGCCCCTCAGCAGATGCCTATGATAGAACAGTTGATTTCCTTTCCTTTCATTAGTGGAAAGGGAATGGAAGAATGGGTGCATGTGCCATCACAGGAAGCCTTTGTTCCTCGTATTACTCAGCTCTGCTACAAGTGGCAACATTAGGGAAAACTCAAGGGATTCCTATGATTGCTCTTTGGCAGCAAGGATCATTCACCTGACTAATGGATGTGGGTTATATACCCAAATAAACTAGTAACTGCATTGTTACAGCCACAGAACCACAGTTTTACAGGGCCATTAGGTATCAAAGCTGCACTTTTAGGCTAGTGAATCAATAGATGTTACAGAGGGTATAGCCACTGCATTTTTGTCAGGCCTGGATGCCCATGTCTGTGTTCCCTTCCCAGAAGGGATGTACATGTTTAAAGCTGTCCGTCTTCAAGCTAGCTGACTGAGGGATGTAAATATGAGCATGTGAATGTTCATGTCTCGTATCAACTACTCGTCAGGGATAATGGGAGTATACTCAGCATATGGAATTCAGAATATGAGGTGTGTATCAGTATATTCTGATGCATCAACATTTTCTGCAGAACCCATCTTCTCCTTATTCCTTGCCCTTCCATAACTATGATTGTACCACTCCTCTCTCTGTCCATTAGAGCCCAGTTCCCTTATTGATCTCTTCCTTGTTGGCATCCCACTCTGCAGCTTCTCTCAAATTGCTAACAGATCAACATGCTTAAGTTAAATCACAGGGATTGTTTCCAATCTGTATCTACCTTCAAGTTTGCTGCTTCTGCTTCAGGTGTGAAGATACTCTTATATGCCTGAAAGCTTATCCATTTTTCCCCAAATACAGCAGTAAGTGGTCTAGTAAGGTATGTTCCTCTCCTCTGCAAACCTTGCCTCTCCTTAAGGCAGCTGAGATTCTCTTTCCCAAATTGAGGATCATGTCAGACTGCTCTGTAGTAGAGTGGTAAGTGTTTTGTGACCATGATCATCTCAGCAGATCACTGCTGCCTCAACTCTAGAAATGTATGTGTTGTGAATGATATCATTGTTAGAAAAGTCATCCTTTGATAAAGAGACAAAAAAACAGCTCAGCTCATGCAGGGGGTGGAAGGGGGGATCTACATCATTAAACTGATTAGAATGCTCCAGAGGGTCCTGGGTTTTGTGGAGGACTTAACATGGCCTTTCTGAAAGGGCTAGTGAGTTCCCCTGTCCCTTCCTCATTACTGTTTAATTCAACAAATCTTTTTTTCTTTTCCTCTTTATTTCTTTATCCCTCACAATCTCTTGCTCCTTTCCCCTGCCAGCTGGCTCCCTCAGCTGCTCCATTGATCTCTCAGCCACTCTGGCACTCCTGATATCAGACACAGTGGGAGGCAGAGTAGCTCAGAGATCAGCAGACCGGCAGACAGACCAATACAGGAGTGAATCCCAGAGCCCCAGCAAAAAACCCTGAATTTGTTCTTCTGCTCTCTCTCTCCCGTAGCAACCCTTTTTGAAATGGCAGATTGGCATTCAAGAGTCTGACGCTTTTAGTAATAACAGAAATAGCTCTAATGTTTCACCTACTTTCTGCAGTTGTTTCTGCAGGGTTAGAGCTGTGACTAAGCTATGAAACCCACACATCATTTTGTCATGAGAGAGAATCCCTGAGTCTGTTACCAGTCTTGGACAGTTACTCTGTACACTCCTGAATGCCATGTGACTGCAGGATCAGAGTCCGCGAAACGTAATCCGAGAGGTACTTAATAATCAGTATAGGGTTGAGCAGGAAGGTTGGGAGAACAGATTTTAAAGATGGTCATGATGAATGATATCTCCCATTTTCCATATTGTTGGCTGATTGTTGTTTGTGCTGTATAAAGCAAATAGCATGGCAAGAATGAATTCAGACATGTCAGAATTATTTTATTGAACTATGTACATTTTCCATCCCCTAGAACATGGAAGGAAAAGGTGGCAGAGATAAACTGCAACAATTTAGTAGGTATAAATAACTGTATTTGCTTCTAGTGTTATTTATGGTTAGGTACTACAGGTCTATGTAGCTCTCATTTTGACATCTCTCAAGAGCAGCACCTGAAACTATTTTTAAATTTTGACTGTAATGTACAATGCCAGTGGAGGTGCACTGCAATGACTATTTATTGAAAGTAGGTCTAGTAAGCATGGCCCAAAGCTTTGTTGCCCACCTTTGGTTGCCCCAAAGCACCGGTCCATATTCTCTCTCCTCTCTCCTCCTCTCTATCTGTCACATGCCCTACACCAGGCTGTTGGAGGCAAACTGGTTTCATTCAGTAAAGAAACTGGAAGTAATGAAAGATTATTTGTTATATGACATATTCTGTTGTACACTAAAACCACATCACAATAGTGTTATTGTTCTTTTCACAGGAAGATCTGTGAATGTTTACAAGGGTTATTTGTGTCATTACCACTGTATCCAGATGCAGAACCTTGCTCAAGTCCACCCAGCAGATCTGTGGCAGAATCAGAAATATTTGTCATCATCGTGCGCTCTGTGCATTAGTGAGACAACTGTGAGCCAAGGAACTCTGGGCTTTGGGAGTTCCAATCAGCTACTATAATAATCTTCCCAGGGTAGGGGTGGATTCCCTGACATCAGAAACTTTTCAGATTCAGCTGGACAGGGTGCTGGGCTGTCTTGTCTAGGCCGTGCTTTTGCCAAGAAAGGTTGGACCAGATGATCCTTGAAGTCCCTTCCAACCTGGTATTCTATGGTTCTATGATTCTGTGAAGTCTGAATGTGGGTTAAAATTTTGCATGTGATTCCTTTTCCTTTTTCAGTGTGGGCTGAGTTGGGCAGATCTTAACACACCCATCGAGGTTATCAATATCTCAATATAAGGATTTCACTGATTTATTTTCTGAGTAAAGATATCCTCTGAGTGGCAAAAAAAAAAAAAAAAAGAGTGCCATTAAGGTAAACCACTTTAATTCATAAAGAGCTGTAGGAATGGGTGTACAAAAAGGGGAGGAGAGTAGTGGCACAAAGTTATAAATGGCCTTAAAATAATCATGAATATTGCATAAGTGGTATTGGTAACAGCTTAAGTATATTTCCATAGGTGTTTCTTTATATTTACATATTAATTAGGTGATACCTAAGATACTATGTTACTAGAATGTCTGCGATGTTCATGTTTTATTCACAGACTATTGTATCCAAAAAAAAGTTGCCAGACATTATGGAAAATTAGTTTGCATGGGATAAGTAGAATGCAGCATTTCTTATTTTGCCAAAAGTTTTATTCTTCACAACACTGCAACTTCTAAGCATGCAGTGCCAAGGTAACCCTGCAGTTGATGTGCAGAAGCACCTCTTGTTTCCTAGTAGTTATGAGCCCTCCCCCTCTCCATGTGCAAAGGAAGTTCTGCAATCTCTGTATGCTGTATGGGCAGGTCCCTGTTGAAGTCTTCTCTTGGGGACTTGCAGTGTTCAGATAGAGTAGATGAGTCAGTAACCTGAATGCCAGAGTTTAATATGAGCATCACAGGGTTTTGAGTCTCTTCTTCCATGCCTGCCTGTACACCTTTCCCAAACACAGACTGTACCCAGCTGCTTCACCATTCTTTTGCTCATAGATACTCTCAGCAAACAGCCTTGATGTTTGCTGAACCACAGGCACATCTGCTTTCTAATGTTCACCGTCCCTGTGCAAGCGGCTGCTGCATGAGTTGAGTCAGACAGAGCGGAGGATGAGTGGATGGCCTCTTGGAAGATGCCTTCCTGGCTCTCTCACCTAGAAATTGTGCCTGCCCCCTGCCAGGTCCTCCTTCCTTCTGCGCCCCTGTTGATAGCCCCTCGCACCATTCCTTCTGTGCTGGTCAGAAGGAGTCTCAGCCCTTGCAGCCACACTTCTCTGAAACAGCAAGAGCTTTTTCTCTCAATTCATGGACCTCTCTCTGCCAGGCATAGAGGCTGCTCTTCAACCATGTTTGCTTTGGTATCCACCACTCCCAGTGTTCGAACATGTCATCTACTGACTTTTGCTAATAACAGGTCTCAATTCTTGAGTTCAGATCTAAATCTTGCATGCAATTCTAGCATAAAAAACTTTTCACAGTTGTGCAGAGCATTTTTTTAAAAATATATTTTCCTGCAATGGATTTATTTAAAAATTTGGAATGAGATTTTTACGTTTTGAAAGAAAAAATTTATTTGTTCTTTGGAACGAAAATGCTGCAAGCCATAAATGATAATGAGTTATAAAAAGAATGTACAGTTTGGATTTTTCTGAATTTTGAAAAAGATTTCTTACATCTGCTCTTGCATATAGGTAGGATTCAAAGAGTTTGGCTAATTTTCACTGGCTTGGGCCTGTCATGAAAGTGGTACTGCTATATTCAGCACATTCCAGAATTTATTACTGTGACAAAATATCGGCATAAAGGGTTTGATTCAGTTGCCTAACTGTAGATATCTGGAGTCCTTGAAATGTTTTACGTTATCCGAGAAATCTATATATGGACAGGCTATGAGACCACGCTGTTTTGTAGCAGCAGCTGGGGAGCTGATGGGATCCCCAAGTGTATTTCAGATGGCACTAGATAGCTATGTTGAGGCACCGTAATAAAGTTCAGCTTGTCTGGAAGTAGACTATAGCTGTTGCCCAAGCAAGCCCTTTATTAGGACTATTTGGCAAAATTCAGGGCAGGGAATCAGTATTTTTCTCTTAGCTGTGTCATTGACTCAGCTGCCTCTCCTGATACAAATGGAAATAGTAATTCCTACCATATTTTCACTTATAATCTTTGTACAGTGCTTTAAAGATGCAAAATGCATCATAAATATTATATGTAACACTAAATTGTGGCAGTTGAATACCATAACACTATGAAATTGTCTGATCTTCCATGCAAAGCATGGAATTAACATGGGTGATTCATTGCTGGGGACTCTGCTCTGCATCAGCTCTTAACAAATGGTGTTAAAGGGGCACTCTGCTGCTGGAAGTGAGCTGTCTTTGTGGAGATGTAAAATGAGAGTCTTGATCACTGTTATTAAAGAAGGGGTGGTGCTTTTAGTTAACACCAGTGTTCAGACCATTTCTAGCTGAGACCATTTGTTATTTCTATACACCTATTTTCTCCATGGAAGTGTTAATTGCATAGCTGGTCAAATGAAAGTCATCAAAAATTATGAGGCGTGACTTAGACATGTTTTAAAAATAAAATTTTGTGTTACATGTGTTAGATAATTATTCTTCTTTCTCCCTTATGAATTGTTTCTGTAAACTGTTAAAGAGTTCCAGTGTTCAAAACTGAAAGGATCCTAATTCCAATAGCTGTATAAAGGGTGCATTTATAATCATCTTGGAATGCTTTGGAAAGAAAAAAATTTTTTCAGCATCCAAAGAGTAAACTATAACTCTCAAATTTGGCACGTCCTTGTCTTTACATGGCAGGACCAGGATAATTAGTCTGAATGCTCAAAAGTTGGGAGGCCTTTTTGGAAAAGTCTTTTTAAAACAGAAGTAATTGAAACGTCCCCTCTTTGTGTCATTTCCTTATGAGAATGTAAGAAAGATCATTTGCAGTTTACTATCAGTGAGTTTTGTGGTTTTCCTTCTAACTGCATCTTCGGTCATCTACTTATCCAAAAAAAGGCATTGCAAAGTGGAACTAGCATAATTAAATGTGTAGGAAACTACATCTTAATACACTGGAGATATTTTGGAGGCAGCTGATAGTAATTGTATGGACTGTCCCATACGGTCGTTGAGGTCAGTATCGTTTAGCACTATAAGCTGTGTAAATATTTGTCTCACAAGCTAATGCAGCCAGATACAACTCGTGTGATAACACCCTAGACTGATCCAGCTGTTTTCTAATGGTGCAATCCTCACCTAGGATGGCTGATGTAGCTTAACAAAAGTCATGAGCAAGCTTTTCAGATTTATTCCAATTAATGTTTAGCACTTCAGATTCAAGAACTAATTTGTTGCTAGATAATACTAATTTTATTTGCTTTCCTTGGTGTACTCACCTTATTTTACTCTGTTCTATCGTGGGTTTATGTGATAAATCAGAAAGAATACATTTTACACAGCCCTCATTTTACAGAGGTAAGAAAAATTATTTTCTTTTTTTTTTTCCTAGCTACATAAAAGTCATCAGCTACAGCACATCATGCTGAAACCCAGAAAACAAAATTATATGTTTCCATTTTCATTATAAATTAAACAATCTGGAAGAATTACATTGGAAGCATATAAATTAAACCACATAGCTCTCATCATAGATTTCTGGATTACAGAGGTCTTTGGATTTTATTAAGGGAAGGTCAGAACAATGACATCTGAATATTTAGCTTGAATGCTTGTGCTTTTTCTATGACAGACTGTAGAGTTTGGTATCTTTTGGCTTCTGTGAGAAAGAAACCATTTTTCAATGGGAGACTGGTAGAATAGACGTTTTCTAGATTATTTTCTAGGGATCTTTCACAAATATATGCCTAGAGACTCGGATGGATCCTTTGGACCTTTTTAATGCTGTTTCTGTGTTTCACTGGGATTCTATTTCAAGTAAACCTTAATCTCAAAATGAAATGCAGTTAATCTAATGTTAAGGTTGCAATGGGAGTTCTTCCAGAAGGTAGTTATACCTACAAAAAATAGCATCTGTTTGTAAGCGGTGTTTGCAAACTTCTTGTTTTTCTTGGATTCATCTGTTATTTGTTTAGAAAGACAGAAATAGGATCATACAATTTACCCTGATCTCTGATTTTAGCAAGCTTCATGGTGTCTTGAAATGGGTATTTGTATTGATGATGGGTGACATCTTAAACTGTCTACCTGTGTTGTTGAATTTAAAGACATGGAAAGTTCTGATCCTCTAAAATAATGCTTTGAAATTTCCTTAGAATGCTGTACTGTAAAACCAGAGCTATGGAGAGGATTTTTCAAAACATAATCTAATGCAGATCGTTTTTTGAAATTTATCCAAATTTGAGACTTTTGATCCCAAATTATCTTGAGAAAGAGATCAGTTTTTGAGGGAAATGGAGGTAAAACTTGTGTACAGTTAAAAAAAAAAACAACAAAAAAACAAAAAAAAAAAACAACATTTTTTTAAAAAAAAATTTGTAAAAGTGTGAATTTTCAGAGATAAAGGACAATACTGATTATGCCCTCTGAGCCAGAGGAACCGAATTGTCTAAATTAGAATCAAAAATCCTAACCTAAATGTTTTAGGAATTTTTAAAAACCCATTGAAACAACACATTGCTTCAGCATTAATTCTGCAGTGAGAAGAATGGTTTGGAGAATATGATCTCCTCAAACCAATAGGATATTAAAATAGAAAAAAGTCAAGAGGCTGACCATACATAGAGTAACTATTTTGTGTAACTATCTCATTCTAAAACCATAGCAAAATAAATGAATAAGCAAAGAGAGGTGGTTGGGTTTGGGGGGGGCTTTTTGTTTGATTTTTTTTTTGTCCATATTTGTCTTTATTCCCTTTGTAATAGAAATACAGTATATTTTCTGTGTAGGATATCTACAAAAATGTCACTTTGAAATCCAAGCAGTATGCTCCAGATACCTGTGAGAACAAGTGATACAGCAAACGTGATGGTGATCCTCACTCAGCTTTCAGTGGTCTGCTTTTGCAACCTTAGTCCAAGTAACACAGCTGCAAAACACAAGTGCTCTGGAGGGACAGGGATGATGGTTTGTTTTACAGTCTTTCAGTTTATTTAGCAAACTAAAATAACAGTTGCTTCATAGTCAACTTTGCTGGACAGATAAACAATAGTGACAATTTCATATGATGTATATAGACAGAAGAGGTTAGCTGCAACCCCTGAGTGATGGAGCTTGTCATATTCCCTTCTCCAGTAATGCACAAGGTTAGAAATCAATGTCTTAATCATGGGCAGCTCTGGGCAATTCAGATATATCACACACAAACAGGCTTCTAATTACATTTAAGAAATACATATCATACATATATAAACTGACATAAATATCAGAGTGGTGTTGCTAGCTGTCAAAATGGATAAGTATAATTCCCTCAGTGGCCCTTGACAGGTTCAATACCTGCTACGGAGGTGCTATGAACAGCATTATACGGCTGATTGAGTTATGACAGCTCTAACCCAACAGGGAAGCGAGGCAGGAAGGAATAGCCTGGGCTGCAGACAAATGATGATAAAGTGATCACTTTAAAGAACAATCTCCATAATATTTCATGCTCGCTGCACGGTGTAAAGGCAGCCTTGACTGCGGGGCTAACTGCTCTATCAATTGATTTGATTCACTGCTGCAGCTACTCCCAGTCATAATATTTCAAATAAATGGTACCGTGGATAGAAATAATATCTGCATCAATATTAACCCTGAAAGGACTAATGGACACAAGCTATAATTTCCTGGACACCCTAATAATGCATTTTGACTGGGCTTGGCATGGGATGCTTTTTCTTTTTTCTTTTTTTTTTTAATAAATAAAAACAGTGTATTTTTTACTTAAACTTTCCTTTTATGGGTATGAAGAAGCTTTGCAGCTCAGACCTCATTCAAGCCTCAAGTCTAATTATAAATGAAATTCTGCTAGATGTTGTTTCCAAGTTTTTGTCTATACTAAATATTTTTTATTAAAATTACATTAAATATCTGAGAGAAAAGACATGATAAGCATTTTTTGGATGTGTGTATTGTGTATCATTTATGTGTGCATGTGTGTACATACAGAAAGAGGTTTTATTGCTCAAATTATTTACTAAGATGCATTTAAAATAAACTGCAGGGAGCTTAAAATTAATTATAGATGAGAATGGAGTCAACAAAGTATTTTCTGGAAACACAAGGAACCAGTAAATTCTAATGATTATACAGGATGTTAGGGTTTTTTTTCCTTTAGAAATAATAATAAGTACTGTATGAGACAGGCTTAACATGTAAGAAGTACAAGTGAATTTATGGGTTCATAATCTTAAATCAAACCTGATTTCTATTTTCCATGCAGTTTTTCACATACTCTGTAACATAATGGATGTTTATTCTGTTCTTTCATTCATAACACCCTGTTGACATTTAAGTCCCTTTTAAAGATCTGCTGTGCTTATTGTGAATCAAGTTGACATGTATAAATTGTATAATTTTATTATTGTTATTCTTTTTCCACTACTCTCTGACTACTTGAGTATCTTTGGATTGCACATTTTTAAGGTCAGAGCCATGTCCAAGTTTTCAGAGATTGTTTAAGGAACTATTATTAATGCATGTTAACAAGAAGCAGTCTGAATGGGTTTAGAGAACTCTTTCTCTGATTATTAGTTTGTATCTGTATAAAGATTGTCCTTATCAGACTCTCTGTTTTTTCTTGTTTGTCCCTTAAACATTTACTATAAATCAGAGCAGGAGATACTTAGGTTTGAATCTCATGAGGCTTGTTTATATTTAAAGCTTAAACAGAGGTATTTTATGAACAGTCCTTAGTGAAAGCTCCAACTGCAACACTTCACCAACCATTGAAGTGGTCTTAAACAGGCTTCAAAGGACTTCAATTTATAGTTTTCCAGAAGATCTGGAGAATATTTGTATTTCTTAGGATACAGAATAAAACCTGAGGGTTCCAGCTGCTTTTGGAAGGCTAGCTTGAATCTAAAATTGAAAATTGTGGAAGGTTGGCATTGAACTAACTCCACTATTCCTACAAGTCTAATATGCCACAAAAGCACAGTATTTTCATTCAATCTAGACCTGAGTAAACAAGCAAGTTCTGTCATGTTTGCTAGCATGCTTACCTACAGATCAATATCAAATTTTATCAGAAATGAAAGCACACGACTTTCATAATGTATTTTCCGTTGTTCTGCGTTATATTCAGAGCCTGTGCCAACAGTACAGGTCACGTTTATGTCTTTACTACTTGCTTACTACTCAAAATCCTGCTGGAGTTCATATTTTTCCAAGAAAAAAATGCTTTCCTTCCTTTCTCCTTTCCAAAAAGTTTTCTTCCTCATCTCTCACAGACCATGACGGTTTTGTTTCTCCATTTTAGTCCATTTCCTCTAACTTCATCCCCATCTGGTGACCTTTTATATACTAGTCATTATTCTGACCATATCTTTCTCATGGATCTCTATACTGGGTTAACCCTTCATCATACAAACAGTTTAACTTTGTCTATCTAAAAATTGTTCTTGGCCTCTTTTCTAGCACTTCTACTCATTGTTTGTCTCTGCTCTACATTTGTTGAACTTTCTGATGATGTTCTCCTCTAATCAATTTCAGCCTTCATCATTTGATTCCAATGAGTCTGTCCTTATAGAATCAGAATAGTTTGAGTTGGAAGGTACCTCTAAAGGTCATCTAGTCCAACCCCCGTACAATGAGCAGGGAAGTTGCACTAGTTCTTCATCTTTATGTGTGTATCCTTTGGTCACACTTTGCTATTCTTTCTATATGTTATCTCTGAGATACAGAGATAGTCCAGAAATACAAACTCAACTGTCCCTAGTCAGAAACCTCACAGATTTACTTTTCCCTTCTTTGAAGGGTAATACTGGCCCGTCACCAGCTAATGTTTCTACATGGATGTTCAATGTATCACAGTTAAGGTAGAGCTTTAAACTTCTGCTGACAGCTGTTTATAACAACCAAACTTCTTTTCAGCACATCTGTTGTTGACTGCAGTGTCCAACATCATGTCACTTACTTTCACCATCCCTTAGCCCAATATTTGATGTGTAGACCATGTCTTGGTCTGGTTAATGAGTTTGGAAAACCATTTCTGAAGGAGAGTCTCTCCTGTCCCACCTGCAGCATAAACCATTTTCCAGATTCTCATTATCTGTTGCTTATTGCACACTAAATGTTGCTTGAAATATAGTATTGCTTCACTCCTGCATGATCAGAAACCTTTCGCAAAGCCCATCTACCTAGACTATCTTTCCCTCCTCCCTTGTTTTTCTTCCATTAGCTCCATCACACTCACAGCAAAATACTTGTTTTCACATTCACTCTTTCCTTTCCCATTATCTATTATCCTCCTCTCAGTATCAAGACATCATATGCCTCACCGATCTTGATTGAGTGATGAGTGACCAGTTTCTACCTCCCACCTGTTACTCTTCCCTAAGAACATTTTTCTTCTGTCAGTCTTCCTTACCCTTACAAGGAGCTTGCCGTGAACATTTCCCAAGGTAGTTCATTGTTGTCTTGCAAAGCGCTACTAAAATTTTTCTTTGGCTATAGGTCCAAAATTTCACAATCAAGCTCCCAACTTGAAATCTTGCCAAAGTCAAGTTTACTATTTATGAGAATTTTATGAGTCTTTCTCAATATCATTTTTGGGTTTTTTTCCTTTTGTACTCTCCAGTCTGTCTGTATCTTTTTTACACTTGGGTGATAAGTTAATTGGGTGAAGATTGTCTTTTTCAGTGTTTGCACAGTACCAAACACAATAGCACTGTAGCAATACAATTAATTAAGAAAATAATAATAATAATAATAATAATAATAATAATAATAATAATAATAATAATAAAGGTAACTTTTACACCAGAAATAGCTGTGAGACAGTCTCATGTAATTAGTACAGCTAAACTAACTCAAGAAAAAAAAAAATTCCTTTTGAATATCAATTATTTAGGGAATCTAACTTCTACAGTAGAGCCTGAGACCTAATACCAGTTTCAGATCTGACAAAACAAAACACAGCCTCTGGACTGGGCCAGCAGTGTGCTTTTTAAGACTGATAAATTATGGGGTTGCGTCCATTTTCCAGCTAATGTAGATGAAGTGTAAATACATGATGATAACTGAAATGCATCCCTTTACAGTATTGTAAATGGGGAGGTGGAAAGACCCTCGATATTTTAAGGGCCAAAGAGAATCACGGGAGCAGCTTTAAAGATTAATTCCTTGTGTCTAGTTTAAAACAAGATTAAATTAGCTTGTGTGAGCCGCTGTTAGCAGATGCACTATTACATTATGCATGATTCTTGACTGCTCGTAGCATGAACAAACTGCACAGTGTTCCATTAGTGATTTTCAATGCTGTGCTAAGCTTTAAGTCACATAGACAGGCCATTGTATTGGGTTTACTTTGTGGATGTGTTTTCCAGGCAATTTCACAACCTACCTGATCACTGTTATTGATTGACTGGGTTTGAAATGGATAAAAGAATTAACCTGTGTAAGGGTAGCAGAATGGGGTATATACAGTATCCTATATACTTAGGAAAATCAATAGTACTCTAATGTAGAAAATTTAACCAGACAAGGCAAAACCGTCTTCCCACCTGCATCAATTCTCATGCTTCCCCATTATAGTGTATGCATATTATTATGTGTTTTTAATGTGGTTTTTCCTTTGACGCTTCTCTTTGTACCTTGTACTTCTCTGTAACCTTGTGGATGTACTCATATGCATACTGTAAAACAAATTTAGGAACTCCTGATGAGGTACATTTTTTTCTTCTCATGCCCACTTTTGAAGAAACATGGGCAACTACACACGTCTAGATACTTATGTTTTATCCTTCAAACTGCAGACACATTCTTATTTTCCGTCACTTGCACTCTTGACTGACCGTCTTGTTCCTCAGCTAGTTCTGTAAATTTCTGCTTTCACATTCATTGCATCTTGTCCAACGCCATTATCTTTCATTCATGTGTTAGGCCTCAGCTGTCTCCATCTCCTACTTATGGCATTTTCTCCCCAGTATTGGCTAATTAAATGTTTGTCACTGAAAACTTAACAAGCCCAAGCTTGTAAAACAAATATTTTTTGTGGAAAAACCCCAATGTTATGGCTATTTGAAGTCTTTACCAGAAATACTACTAAAGCTAGCATCAGAGTTGTTACTTATCCTTAAAACTCAGGTAGTGAGCTTTTAGGTTTTACTTTTGTCATATAACAAGGTTCAGGAAATCAACTTTAGTACAACTTCAGTTGTATTATGCTTGTTCCTCCAGCACCAAGAGAATGTTAAACATACCAAACCTCTGGTCTCCTGGGAATTCCTGCCTTCTTGGCCAACTCCTTTTCCTTCTTGGCTAACTTTCCCTATTCACAACCTCCTCTAAAGGAACAGCCACCCAGAATGACATTTCTGCCACTTCTTTCAAGAATCCCAGGAGACTTCAGGAAGAAAAAAAGTGAGAAGCAACAGTGCTGCTTAGGCTGTGCTTATCCCGCAAGATGGAAAAGGAAAAGATAAAGAAGGGAGCCTGTAATGGAGTTTTAGAGTATGCTTTCAGTCTACTACTTCCAGGATGAAATTTTAATGGAATCAATCATATTTTTATATGAATTTAAAATGTAGTTGTCTTTTTTTTCTTGTAAAAGTTAGAAATCTCAAAATTTCTGTTTTGGAATTAATGTTGCTTTGAATAATTTCCTGGAATATGCAATAAATTAATCAGTAAACTGTATTAGGAGGTTGGTTACAAGAAAAAGTATATGGGAAACTGGTGCAGTTATTGTCTTTTGCATAGAGCTGTGCCCAAACTCACAGTCTCTCTTTGTAAATATTCTGTTGTATAATTTTGCAGATTTCGCCCATAGCCTGTAGGTATTTTATTTTCTGTAGCTGTCTGAGCCAACAGCTCAGAGCATGGAAATTCTTTACTAATTTCAGCACTGATGGTCACTCCTGCTATGCCCTTACTCTCCGTAGACTTTCCCTGTAAAATGGGCGTTAGAGTGGTTGCTCACTGAGCTAATGTTGTGTTAGCTAATGGCTTTAATATGAACTAATAAAATTACACAAAAGTGGTAACATTTCTTGGAGGTAAAATTGATTGCAGAAGTTACTATATGACTTCAAAATACTATTATTATTGTTTAAAGAAACCAATAATTCAAGACCTGTTTTTCACTCAAGCCAAGGGACATAGGAATTAGAAAAAACAAATCAATCACATGGCTTTATATATGAACTCCTTTTGCTCAAATCTCTGCCCAGACAGGATCGACTTGGGTGGTAAGGTCAGCAAGGGTGACAGAGCTGGCTAGTGGTGTCACTGCTTTACCAGTGCACACTGTCCAAGCACTGTGGAATTGTCGCCAAATCCCAGCATGATGACAACAGTACTAACAGAGGAGTTAGCAATATGCAGAGGAATACTGCTAACAGAAAAATTAGTCTTCCCTCAAATGCTAATATTGCTGAAAGGGAAAACAATATTCTAGTTCATGGACATTTAAGAGAGACCTGTGTGGTTTCTAAGCAGGCAGTGTAAACAAATATTCTGATAGAAAGCAAATACTTTGTAAAAAACTCACTATCTACATTAAGCAGTTTCAGAGCAATGTAGAAGATACTGAATCAAAGACCACTAAAGTTCTTTATTGCTAGGGGGGGGGAAAGGTCCAAATATTGCTTGGCAAATTACTGTTTGCTAGGGGCACTATTACCAGTTGACACAATCATTGGTCAGCAAATTGGTCACATTATCGGTTAGTAAATTTGAGAGTGCAGAATTATTTATTGGTAAATTAGAGATGGCAGAATTATTGGTTGGTAAGAAAAGAATTGCAGTGATTGGTTAGCAAATTAGAGATGCTTGGTTTTGTCTGTGGATAAATCAAGGTTGGTCAGATATTGGAGGCCAAATTAAAGATGGCCATATTATTTATGGTTGCTGTGGTATATGTTGAAATCCTGCTTTTTGTGTTACAAGCATTGGGAGGGTTTTCTTTATTCCCCCCGTGGTTTATATTTACATTTAGGGTTCACAGTTAAAGAATTTCTGGGGGTATTATTATGGAAATAAACATACACATATTTTTGCTCTCTTAATTTGTAATGGAACTAAGTGTTAGCTGAATTTGTGCAGAGTGCCAGGGGACTTCTGAAATTGTTTGTATGAAGTGAATATTAAAGAAAGGTGTTAGACTGCCCGAGCTAAAAACTGAAGCGTTTGCAATGCCAGCATTATAGCTGGTGCAGTGCAGGCAGTACAAGCTACTCCTCACTGGCCCACAGTCAGCTGGCACTGGGAGGAGGTGGTAATGTGAGTCCCTTTTCTGAGAGGCTGCCTTGCTGCTGGTTGAGAGCTGTAGCCCTGCTTTATTTGTCTGTGAACTGAGATCAGCAGGGATATGGGGCAGTAGTGCCTTCAAAACAGTGATTTCTCTGAGATATGGGGATTTATGTGGACAGTGGCCTCCACCTACTTAGGCTCTTGCACAAAAGCTAAATTGCCATGACAGAGTCAATATCCAGGCACTGTTACCATGTACTGATAGTTTTTTGCTGGAGAACTGCAGCTGAAATCACCATATTCTTGCTCGACAACTATGAAAGAAGCATTTTTTTATTACATTGATATCACAAATGACACAAGCTTTCTACTGAAATACAGTACTGCAGTGGAAAGCGTTTCCCGGCATTTTTACTTGTGTCAGTTGTCTCCAGTTTTTCTGCTTTCTTTCTCTCTATATGCAGTATCGCTGCTTTTGTATACTGTGTTAGAGCAATTCTGAAGAAAACGTGTATCTCAGTATAATTCTAGAACACTGTAGGAAAAATTCTTTTCACTTGACAAACTTTGCAAACAATGCACAGAACACAATGGTTAAACAATTAAATCATTTTAGATTTTAACAATGCTGAAAACAATAATAGAGTAGTTGTTAAGAAAAGTCTATGGCTGTTTATATAGCTGTTGAATTCTACATTGGAGACTGATGCTAATTAATCAGATTTACTTTTCCAAAGGGACACTTCACAATGCTTTTGACAATAATACAGATGGAGTCAGGGAGGATGTATTTTAAAACTTTAGGAAAGTCTTAAATTTTGAAACATTAAAATTTGGTTTTTATATGAACTCCTATAATAACAGTGCCCCTACCTTTCTTGTCTACTAATTCTGCCAAAAATGATGTGTTTATTTGGAAACAGTAAAGTATGTTTGACATTTTTAAGACACAGCGAGGGGGGAATTTTGCACAAGTGAAGGGGGTGAAAAGGAATTTTTATCCTGCTAAAGTAGCAACACAATCACAAGATATCTGAGTTTTATAAATCTCCTGGATAGAGATAACATATGCTACTCATTTTTTGGTATTTTCATTGAATCAAAAAGTTAGAACTTGGAATACACCAGAGCATTTCAGTAATACAATGATTGTTCAGTGTTGAGTCCAGCTTGAACTGCTCATCTGGAAAGTTTCAGCTGAAACCATCATAATTAATTAGAGATGGTTTAACTAGTTTAAAAAACCCATAATTGTAGGCCCCCCCTTACCCTGGGTAGATGCCTGCATGATCCGCTGTCAAAAAATTAAATAATCCTATCGGTGCCAACCACATTCTGCTTTCAACTCTCAAGATCAAGTAGGCTCACACTGTAAGGCATCTCAGCCTGGATTGTTGCATACTTCAGGGTTTTCACAGCAGTGATTTGTTTCAGCCCATTACGAACCTTTGGATCCATATTCAGACTTTCTCAAAATCCGAGGTATTCAACTGGGACAAATTGTCTTCAGTCACTATTCAAAGACAGCATGAGCTGGGAAATGCAAATGAGAAAAACACAACAACAGTGGTAAAATGGAGAAGTGAAGATGGTATGGAAATAAAATAGGACTTGACTTGTGAATGGCATTTTTTTTCCTCCTAACAGAACCTAATAACTTCTAAAAGAAAACAGCTTAATTCGGGAAGGTAGAGGGAGGCCATTAATTTTTCATTAGAAAAGACCAGACTTTGGGTCTACGCCTATTTCAAATACAGATGAGCACAGGATTTTACAAGAAATCATTGGCTGTAGTTTCAGCTGGTAAAATAAAATTTAGAGGTAGGTTGATTCCTCAAGATATTTATCTGATGAGTTCTTCCAATCTCAGTGCAGAAACTGGGATAAATGATTCTGTGTGTGCTCAGTGGGACTACCTCTCTTTCCAACTGCCTATAACAGACAAAATCATACTTCTTAATTAAAATTTTATTATTTTCAGATTAATATCAGCAACAGTGTACGTCTGCCACTATTAATGCAGTTAGTAAAAAGCTTAATGGTGGGAGTCTTTACAAAATGTAAAGCTTAAAATGAGAAGCTTGACAACTTGTACGCAGGAAATTTTTGTTCTGACTCTTAACGTTCTGAATTTCCATTTTGCTGGTATTCACTGAGCGTAGCATAAACTGAGAACTCTGGTTCGAAACAAAAGTGTTCCTCACCAAATCTGCACCTCTGTGGTAGATTAGATCTAGAGTGATATAAATGAAGTGTTATATTTCTGGTGTTTTATTAGATATATTATGTAAATCAGTCAACAATGTACAAAGTGAGAACTGTAAAAGGTAAGAGCGACATTTAGCACAGAGAAATCTGAAATAGAGGTGATTATATAATTTCTTTATTCAAAGGACACATGTAATATCACATCACCAGAAATATAACACTTCATTTATATCACCAACCAACATTGTACAAAATTCTTCGTTTGCAAGTATTTGCCATTTGTAATTACAAATCATTGGCAATGCAAGGATTACATTTTGTATATTTTTAGGAAAAAAAAAAAAAAAAAATTATTTTAACATATTTCAGAAGATGAAATATTGGGGTTCACTGAATATGATATTATTATGAATTTGATCAAATATTTGTCAGTTGTATATATGCATGTAGACCTCCGGATATGTTTTGTTCCCAGGGAATTTTTTCTTGCCAGTTGCAAGTCCTACTCCTGTAGGAGTACGCAAGTAATCATTAAAAATTAGAGGCAACAGACCAAAGCCTACGCTATACTATCATTGCAATAACAGCCAAATAGGTGAAGTTTCAAATCTAAGTGCCTGAAATGACTGAGAAATTTTAACTTCCTCATTTGAATGGAAAAACATGAAATGTTTTAATCTGACATGCATGTGATCATAAAGTAATTTCTAAAAATAAACAGATGCATATTATCCTGTTGCCAATTGCAGATATTTGAAAAGCTAAAGACTATTTGAACTGTGCTGTGAATAGACTATTCTCCAGTGTAGGAAGAGCAAGTTCTTCCCAGGGTTCAAATACAATATTTTTCATCTTCACTGTGAAGAGCTTTTTCCTCTTCTTTTCTTCATAGAAATAAAAGGCCTTTCTGTTCTTTCAGTTGAGCAACCTCTGCCTTTTAGGGGGAAATGGAGTTTCTGCTCCACTCACCCATCACCACCACCCAGCAATTCTGCAGTTTCTGTGCCTGAGCTAGGTGAACAATTGGTACAGGGGATGTGAAGAAAGAAAATAAAGATATGCGAGTATGGGGACTGTAAGAAAAGAAACTTAAAACATCTCTCAGGTAGAAATGGGGACATTTTGTGTTATAGCAATGTGATCAGGAATGAATCTGAAAGCTTACTTTTAAATGGCTTAGGCAGCTTTGCAGTTACATGCCAAGTGGATACACTTTATGCATTCATATGCAGTATGCAGTCTGCAGTATCCTTCACAGTCCATTTAGGTGATTTTGTCACAATACAGTTTGTTAGAATGTCACTAGGCTGTCTCAGCAACTCTGGGCACAGAGTTTTTGGTTGGGTTTTTTTTTGTTATATCTTCAGATAGTATTCATTAGTTGCATTCTTCAAGGTTTTCTGGACAGACTTTGAGGGGTTTGAATTTTTAAATTCAAGACTTTGAGGATCTAGGGTGCAAAAACTGTGTAGTTGAAGGGCTAGTGAAGAAGAGTCGTAAGCACAAGGTCATCCTGGGCAAAATCTATCCCAGCTGGTTGTGATTTATTGGCAGTTGAAGACTTTAATGGCATATGTGAAATAAAGGGCAAGCGTCCACACTGCAAGACCATCGACATGGTACACTTGTATTGTGGGACCAAGGTTTGAGGATAATTATTCCTTCACATTTAACAAATTCTTTAATGTTTGTTTGTAGGTACATCCTGTCTGTCATTTACTCTATGGTCTTTACTCATTTGGAATCGGGCATCCTTCCTAAGCATTGCATATGTTGTGTTTTGGTTAATGTTCAAATACATCTGTCTACACTAAGTTTTTAAAAAGTTTTAAGATGCATAAGCACCATTTAAAAATATGCAAATATATTAAATTTATTCTTTAAAAAAAAAGGCTAATTAATTACTTTAGGCAGTGATGTATACTTATGTTCCTGTAATCTGTGTGTTTTTGTTAAATTAAATGAAATTGCTTTCATTTTGTAAAAGTAATAAGTAAATTAAAGGGAAAGCCTTTGTAGGCTACTGGTTTTATGATGTCCTAACCTTAAGTAGAAAGAAATCTGAGCCAACTAGTTGTTCTTGCTTTTATTAAAGTTCCTGTTGGCAGCGCACTGATGGGACACATTAATCTTAGTATTAATACTGAGGAACAGGAGCTTAGAAGCCTGGGATGAATAAATCATTCCAGACCCCATTTGGATCTGTTGGCACCTTCCGTGTTACATTGTTGCTGGATAAAAAGGCTTCTCTAAGCATTAAAGGGTTGGATAACACAACTGGCCTATTGCAAAATTGCCCACAGTAACGTGTGAGTGTTCTGATTGGGGGTAGGAAGCAATGGGGCCGGATAGTTTGAGCACCTGCAGTTGTTCAGAAAATTATCATCCTCTTGCACGTGTGTGGCAATTTCTGTGCGTTGGCACTCATAAAAGTAGATATACATTTCGTTCTGTCCCACAATATCCTACTACTACCCAAAACCTACACAATCTTTGTCACTAAGACCACCTAGTGGTGCTTCCAGCCTAACTCTGAGGTATTCGTTGACAGTAGAGAGGAAGGAGAGTAGTTGAAGTGCTTCTTATTTATGTTACATAGGTCTGTCTCCAATACCTTCATTAAAATCATATATTTTTTTCAGTTCAAAAGTAGGGTCATCCATTAAATCTTTCCCTCGAAGATTAGCTCCAAATATGCTGAAAGATAAAATCATCATACTCCAAGAGTAACTTCTTGCTGTTCCTTCATATCTTGCAGCTTTCAGGTTTTTTCAGTCTGTTTATGTCTGTTGCAGTTGTGTCTGCAACATGCTGACCCATTCGTGGTTGGCTCAGAAGCCCCTCACTGCTCTGTTTCTCTGAACTCTCATGCTCTCAAGATCCTCTTCCATAACACAGACTCAGAAATAGTTTTTGGCTGCCAGCCTCCTTGTCCCTTTCCGGATTCAATTCAGATACAGTTCTGTGCATGTTCAGTGTAGCATGCAGCCAAAACGTGACTCTGTGTGGTTGCTGCGATGGCCAAAGCGAAGGAGCAGAAGACAGGGAATGAGCTGTGCTCAGCAGTGCTATGGAACTGGGAGGTTCACAGCCTTTTCACCACCCATCTCCTGCCCCCAGTAAATCAATGACGGGTGTGATTTCTTTTCATTGGCCCCAGGTGGGCTTGCCTGTCCTCTGGAGTGTTCTATGCACTTAAAAATTAATAGGGTGGGATTGCTCTCTGGGTGGGTTTTTCCTGATTCCCACAGCTTTAATTGCTGTTACATGAAACAGTGGCTGCAGACATCAGAGGAAGATTGTCATACAGTAGCAGTTAGACATTTTCAATGGCAGTCAGTGAACAATTATATGCTATACAATTTACACTATCTTCTCTAGTCTGTTCTTTGACTGAAGAAGCACCTATTATTAGCCAGGCAATAATCAAATACTTAAAATAGGCTTATAAAAGAAGATTTGGAGAATAATGCATGCTACCATCTAATAAGCATTTCACTCCCTTATGAGATGCACTGAAGTGTAGAAATTCAAGCTATATCACTGTATTTTTAAACTGACAAAATTGCTGTTGAGACAGCTATATTTTCTTCAATGTATTTTATGCATAAAACAATCTCATTTTATAAACACGAACCATCTTTAATGTAATGGATGTAATGTGCAACAATTATTTTGGATAACTTTCAGTTGTTAGATGGCACAAATCAAAGTTAAAAGAATATTGAAACAGAAGGAAAATGAAAAACAATGTGAAATGTCTCAATACATTTTATTCTCAATGAAATAATAGAATATCACTTTACCAGTTCTAACATAAATGGGATCATTTGAAAGCTATCAACCTGTACATGCGCTGTTATAGATAGAAACATAGTTTTTTAAGTCAGTCAGTTGTCAGTGGACTTGGGAAGGAAACACTGTTTTTCATATACATGTGATCCTTGTAAAGCTGTTGGTTAGCAACAGTTCACAGTCTAAAAACTCAAGCAATGAGTAGTATTTGGTAATGCAACACCAGCAACAGAAGGGAGAGGACAAGTCACTGGGTTGTGTTTGTTCACTTCAGAGTGTGACTTTCCCAAGAAAGTAATAACAATTTAGCTTATTTCTTAAGAAGGGGAACAAATCCCTCTATATCTGTTGATACAGCATAATAATTTCTTTCTACTTCCTTTCTACTCCCACTGTCTCTGGCCCCGAGCTGCGCTTAAAGTACAGTGGCTTGTGCAGTGACCTAATGCTTGGCTCAATTTGTACAGGAGAGACTATGCATAACACATTATATCTAGTTCTGTTCAAAAGCTTCCCAATTGAGTATATATTAAAATTACTATTTTTAGAGCAAAGTTGTAAAGAAAACAGCAAAAAAAAACCCCACCTGTTAGCTTACACTCTTAGAGAATACCTTCACCAGATGCTGAATTAAACTTTACTTACTGGTATTTTTATAGTCCCTTTATATATTTGAGCTTCTGAATTGAGTCTCACGATAAATAAATTACAGAAATGCATAATGTTAATGATTGATATGACAAGATCAGGTAGAGCACCTGAGTAATACTTACTGTGTGCTTACCATTTGGTATCTGGAGAGCATGAAAACTGTTTGTGGGCAGTGGATAATGTCTGTCATTTTGCACTGCAGCACATGCTGATCACTTGCTCTTCTTTTTCTTGAGGTGTAAGCTGTGATTCTCCATTGCTGGAAACCCTGCAAGGATGTTCTACTGCAGAGAAGTAAAGACTGCAAGTTAGGACATGCACTTTGAAAGCACCCCAGAAGCAGACCCACTTCATGAAGCCTGGATCTGTACTGCTGTCCCCAGGATGGTCTGGAGCTGCTGAGTTTGAAGAAACAGCAAAAAAGCTGAAGTCCATACCAGGAGAAAAACTCTTCTGTATAGCATGATAACCCTGTCAGGAAACAGAAGACAAAAAGTCCTGCCTGATTTAAAGCTGTGGAAAACCTTGAATTCACAAGAAATGGAAGGTCAAACCATATGAGAAAGTGGCTCAAAAGTTTTGATGTTAATAAAAATAATCTAATTCTTAAGTGATTTTTCAGGTTAATGTTACTAGAATAAAAAAATCCCATTCTGAATTCCTCACTTCTCTTCTGCATTTGCATGATGGGGTTCCTCCCAAAGTGCTAAGGAATGAATATACATGTGTGCAGTGGTCTCAGCACATCGTGTGTCGGGTCAGGCAAGGTATATGAGCATAGTGTGGAACAGTCACGGCTTAATGCAAACATCTTTTCTCTTAGAAGTAGGTGATATCTGGTACCTGGTTCCACTTGCTACCAATTGGAAAAGCAGAAGACTGGCCTAGTTTGTAATACCAAACGTTATTAAACTGCACAGTGGGCCTGAGTCTAATTTTTCCCTGATTTTATAGAGCCATTGGCTTTAATGGACTTGTTCCAAATTTTTCACTGGCATAACTGTGAGTAGAATTAGGTCCAATAACTGTCATGTAAAACAAAATCATTCCATCTTGTAAACCATAATGCAGGTTACATAGTAGTTAAGTGTGGGCCAAATAAATTCATCTTTCACATGATGTGTTAAATGGCAACCTTGGATACTTGCAGTCAATTAAAATTTCCTGGCACATTTTCATAGGACAAGAGACGTTTGTTACTAATCGTGCCCAAAAGAAATTCTAGATAGTATAATTGTATTAACTAAAATTGCCTTTGTGCATATCTTTCAGAAAATCAAAAAATGTGTGTAGTGATTTTGGTGCAGATGACAGCTGAGTTATAACCCAGAAGCAGCATGCAATAGAGTTTCTCTTACCCTGTACTGTTGAACTGCCAATTGTCTTTAAAATCTAGAATTGAAAAAAAAAAATTAAGTGGAAGACTGCTGGTTTAATATTTAGGGACATATTCTCAGCTAATTTAATTTACCATAGATGGGTTGAAGCATCACATTAACTGATCTGCCTCTTATCTCTTAATATAACATACAATTTAATTGGTCATGCCCCTTTAGTTTTATTACTTTTACCTATTTATATAAAATATTTTATGACACTTTGGTTCTTAAATAAGAAAGGAAGGTATAGGCTATTACATTTTTTCTGGTTCTTGCTCACTGTGTTAGTCCTGAAGTTGTCCTAAAGTAATTCTGAAACGCTTCAGATAAGTTACCATAACAATAAATATTCCTTGAAAATACCTGTCTTTCTGCCTGTCTCTTTGGGCAATCAAATCTGCATGTGGGACCACCTCATTTAACACTTAGCTGTTGCCACATCCAAGATGATGATGTGGATTTTGCCAGCCATTTGTAAGGTGGAGTAGTGCAACCTTGCTAAGAAATTCATGCAGTATTAAAAATATCTCCAAAGGTGCCCCATATAGGCCTTTAACGTAACCTGGAGAGCAGTGTGTTCCTTGCATGTCCCGTGGGAAAGACTACCAAAACTGTGGATAGGAGAGATTAGTTGAGGAGAGTGAGGGAAACCATGATAGTCAACCCCAACAGCTACAGAGGGGCTCATGTCAAGTATGGTACTGTTCCTGTTAATAGGTTATATATTACTTTTACATCATTTGTAGTCTGTACAACTTCACTCTTACTACCTTTCAAAATGGTGTGTGCAGGCAGGGAGCAGTGACCTTTTTGTCTTAGAGCAGCTGATTAGTTTTATGACAATACGTTAGGAATACCAGGCGAAACGTTTCAGGCAAACTCCAGATGCATCCACAGATCCACAGGCTGAAGTCTTCATTGCACTCTAATAAACAAAAAGAGAAACTGATTTTGCTTGTGGTAAAGTCTGGTGGTAGTTCTGAAACATTGTGAACATGTTTGTATGCATTGAAAAAAGCCAAAGAGTGCATGTGAAGCAATACCTGTGCATTTATTTATGTTAAATATATTAGGATACAAGAGTGATGTGACCAAGCCAGAAAATGGAATGCAAACAGAAATAGTGCTTTCAGATTACCAGCTACAGGTCTCCTAACCTGAAATATTGTATTTTTTGGATTTCAGTTCCATAATACTATATACTTGGCTTCTCCAGTTCAAGTCCATAACAAATTACTTGCATGCTGTGCTGAGATTCAAAAGAAAAAAAAATTTTAGAAACAGCTGCTGTTGGCTCTGTAGTCTGGCTTTGACTGATTCTCAAACTCAGCCAACAAACACAGTCCTCCTCCACTTGTAGAGCTTCTGGTTTGTCTTGGCCTAAACAGCCCTTTGTCCTCTGGCAAAATTTTACTGGAAACCTCATGCAAATAATGTTTGATCTTTACCAACTCATCTCAAGGAAGAGGACCCATGTTTTAGCCTCTTCTCTTTCTCTGAATTGAGGAAAGGAGGGAGAGAGAAATTCTATGTGAGGAATCAACCCTGAACAGTCTAGTCTCAAGACTCCCAAGAAGTTGTGACCCTAGGCTCTCCATATGTTCGCCAGTGAGGTATTTGCCAGGATAACCACTAACTGTAATAAGTGTAATAAGGTCTTACTGTATTTTCCATCTGTATTTTCCATGCAGTTTACCCAGCACTCTTACCCTCTCCACAGCGAGACGACTGTGAAAACTTTCTCTTTGTTAAGTTCAATGCATTGTCTTATAGGAGTAGGAGTCAGTGCGCATCTCTGTGGGAAAAAAAGTAGGGAGCTATGGCACTTATGTTTGGATGACTACCACCCTTGCTGATTAAACTATGCTTATGTGTGATCAAATACCCTCACCCTTTTGGAAATCTGAATCAACTTCTGTAATTTCTGACTCCAGAGTGGCCCTGAGACCAAGGAATAGAAGTGAATGAAAAACAGAATTAAACAGAGAAAGATTAAAAGGCCAAAAAGAGGAAGGATTCATGCAGTAACACAGGTTTCTCTGACATCAATATTAACAACGAGACTTGCCCTCCTACTTTCAGATATACACACTCCACAAACATCTGCTCAGTTTCTGCTTGGAGTCATAACTGTGTGAAGTACAATGCAGCAGTTTTGCATACTTTGCTGATGGCTTCTCTCTTTGCCTTCTTTTTTTTATCCTGCACCCTTTTCCAACAGATTTAAATTGGCTGCATGACTACGGGTTACAGTCTTTACCCTGTATTCAACTGGTCCATAAGTATCTAATTTTGTGTGCTCTCCACAGCATCCTCATTTTCTCATTATTCCAACCTTTGCTCCTTGCTCATGCTGAGGTTCTGAGTGTGCCAGATTAATTACCCTATCCCTAAATCAGAGGAATCTACACATCTAGTCAACCTCTTTTTTTCTGATATCAAGGTGGCAGAGCTATTAAAAAGCAGTGACTAAGAAGAGGAGTAGATTAGAAGAGCCATGAGAATTTTTAATAGAAGCATGAGAAAGTGAAGAATTTGTGATGAAAGGGATTGTGGCAACATAATAGTTTACCTACACAGAAGCAATATAAAAATTAGTTTGAATCTCTTCAATAATAAAGTCAGGATGTTATAATGGATTGTATTTTCTAAAATGTGAGATAATAGCATAATGGAGGAACATTCAAAAGCCTACTATTAATTATTAATAGAATTTAATAAATATACAGTGAGTTTTAATTGCTAGCTCTATTCTGAATCAATTTTTGTTTAGGTTTTGGACAGTCTGACTCAGAAACAAACTCATTCCTGTTAGTAATTCATGCTATTTTTAATGATTCAAACTGAGTTGCTTCAAAAAAGTTCTTTTAAAAGTAATTTTGACCTCAGATATCTTTGACTAGATATATATCCCAGATATCTGAGCTGTGTGGGAAATGTGTATGTTCTAACTTACCCAATGTTTTAAAAAGACATCCTGAAACTTGAGAGATGTTTATACTTTACAACAGTGTCAACAAAAGGAGTGTCTGGACCCAGCTAGTCAGAAGTACTCTCTTAATTCATGGTCTGGGCTTAAAATTAAAAATTTGAAATTTTCAGTTTTTGGAGGAAAAAAGCGCCATTTGCTTTTTGTTCATTTACTGTGGGAAAATGGTAGGGGGGAAGGAAGAAAAAAAAAAAAAAAGTATCCAGTATGCATTTTGGGGTAAAAGTCATTTCTGTTTAGGAAATGTTGGGTAACATTGAAACATTCCTGTAAAAGTACTTTGGTCACTGAGGTTGTCTTTTTAGTAAAACATTTTTACAACAAAATCAATTCAGCATCTTCAGCATTTAGACTGGTGGTGTTTTTATTAATTTTTCAGGTTGGGGAAAGAATCAGATATTTACTTCTGTGAATATACTCCTACCATTAGTGTGGGATGAGACCTTATCATAGGGCAAATAGCAGGGTAGGCTCGGGCAGTCAAGTGAAAACCTGGTGAAGCCTCTGAACTCTCATTAAATAGCCTGATTAAGAGATGCTGCTTTCTCTGGTTTAAGTGGGCACAATGTCAAGAATTGTAGGAGAGAAGTGTATGATTTCGGGCTTTGGCAATCCAATCCAATCCATGCAAAGACATCTAGCGGTGGTTTGTTCCTTGAATAAACAAGTTATTTGCTCTTCTTGTATCATTGCTTATTCATTTGGATTATTAACAGGCTTTTTTAAACTATTAAAGCCTTGCCACTCATCTTCAAAACGCCTCTAGGCATCTTTGATTTGTACGGTTAGCATTTACTCCCTAAGGTCTTGTCGACCTTGGCAGTGTTAGAAATCATATTTTCACATGCATGAATTGCCCTTGACTAATTTCTCAAGTACAGTTTAAACATAAATGACCTTCCTTTGACAGTCATATTTTTTACTTTTCTCTTGCTTATTTTTAAGAAACATGGTGTGGATGTGTATATAGTTATATGGAATACTGCAAAGTAAATTTGTTTCAAAGTTTTATTAAGAATGTGCGTGTTTTCTTAGAATATGTTGATGCTAGATGGAAGGATTTTTTTTTTCCTATTATGAGTCCTTTTTTCTAATCTCCCTTTCAGACTAATACAGTTCACAGTGACTTTTGATGTTATTCTCCCCCCATAGTAGTTATGCACTTCTAAAAAGAGTGAAATTAATTTTCTCATTGTGACATGGGGCATGTAATCCATAATATCCCTCCTTACTGAGTTAGCAAACATCCAAAAAGAGAAGGTTTCAGAAAGTTTTGGGTTTTGCAAAGTTTGAGTTTCAGTACAAAACATGCCAGGCCACTGAAAATAATACCAGATACATTGTAAGTAGCAACAGTAGAGAACAGCTCATGAAAGAAATAGAGATACATAACAGAACTTCATTATCGGTACCCAAGCATCAAGAAAATACCTCATGCTGCGTCACCCAGTGGCTTCCAGGCTGGAGGCATGGAATATGAGCACTACACAGTGTCAGGGACAGGAGACGGAGCAGTTGCCATGTTCACCATAGACATAGGATGTGACCTGCCGAGCTATGCAGCCTGGCATCAACAGTGAAGATGTAACAGGGTTGAAAAGCAAGATTTCTCAGTCCAAATTCCAGCTCTGCAGCTGAGCCGCTATATAAGGGAAAGTGCTGTGTTAGAGAATGTGTTAACTGCCACGGGACTGAACATTACTCGACAAGGGATGTGGTTCTGGTAGTTTCTGAGACATGTTAGCAAGTCCAGTACAAAGCAGATAACTGGTTTTAATTTACCTGGTGGCCAGGACAGGGTTAACTTTCCTTGGGCCGAGGGAGCGCAGATGCAGGGCTGAGAGCGGAGCGATCATTGGGCCATCCCGTGTCACGTGACGCCAAGGCTCCGCAGGGAGACGGCACGTGCTCTCTCCGGGCGGGGGTGGTTTCGCTTTCGCTTTCGGTTTCGGAGCGGCGGGGCGGGCTGGGGACGAGCCTTGGGCCGGTGGCCGTGGCTGTTTGGTGAGCCACTACAGCATTTTACTCGTTTTGGACTACTATCATTACTGTTGTTCTTTTGCTAAGTAAATTTTTGTTATTTAACCTACAAGTTTGGTTTTTTTTTCTGTCCCTCCTCTATTTCACCGGGAGGGTTGGGGGGCGGGGAAGTAAACAACGGGCCATGTGGCAATTTGCTACCGCCTGGGTTCAAACCACAACACCCGGTCAAGGTAAACTTTATACAGCTGTAAAGAATGAGAGGATGGTAAGGTGAATCCAACACCTAATATTTATTATGGAATAATTCAGCTGTTTGAATCTGTGCTGTTAACAGCTTGTTAGAAATGCACTGAATCGTTTCCATGGAGTCTCTGATAGAATGTATGCAATCACCTGTAGATGGAGTGAATGCTTCCTTAGAGATGCAACTGGAAAACATGCATGAATGTACTGCAAGATAGTCTGTTACAATTCGTGTAGCGTTAGACGAGGCACAGCTCTGATGCATTTTCTACACGTAATCCTTGGCTAGGAGTAATTTTTCCTTCTCATCTGGAGACATATATTTTCGGTTCCTTTTACAACGTTCTCACCAGGCATTTTCCTGACCTTTCGCCAAAATTTCATTGAGAGCAGTATGAGTTTCATTGTCTAATTCTTGAATTGTGTTTGAAATAGAAACAATACCTTCATTTCCTGACCCCATTTTCAGAAAATGTGGCAGCAGTCCCAGCACTGCCTCACCAGCTACGACAGGGCTATGGCCAGGGACTGGTGAAGGATGCACCTTTCCGTTCCACCAAAGTGGTTGTCAGTGTGCTGCACTGCCCCCCGGGGAGCAGCGCTCAGGAGGGTGTAGGCCTTGGTGACTTAGCTATCTGAAAGATAAAATCATCATCATAACTTTCCCACGGTGTTGAACTAGCACCTGTGTAACACTGCAATTCCTCAAAGAGGTACAGAAGCAATACTTAATGACCTGAGTCTTTCAAGCAGAAAAAAATCCTTTGAACTGGGAGTCCTTAAAGAGGTTTCCACTATTTAGTTTTCATAAGGAGAAACCTCTTTTCCCTCTTTTCACATTGAAGTTTTTTACAAAATATTACTACCTTGTTTCCTAAATTATATCCTGTGGACTTTCTTCTGGATTCCTATCAGTCACTATCATTACCACTAATATCTTTCAGATCTTTTACTGTGTAAAAATTGTTTTCTGTGACAATCTAATATATAGAGTAATCTAACAATGAGAGCCTGGAGGCAAAAGTGTACTCTTGTTAATATGCTTGTTACAGAACCATGACTTTCTCTGAAGACTGAATCCTTACTTTATGGGATTGGAACCTGGCTGGGCTTCAGCCTAAAGAGAAAAGTCTTCAGCCTAAGAAACAAGTGTTTTACTGTGACTTTCAGTGTTAATGCTGTACACTAAGTACTCAAAGTTTATGTGCTCCTTTAAAGGGCTTACTTTAGCTACCATATTATAAACTATCTAGTGTTTGTTATTTAAGTTGAGGACTGCTGAAAACTCTTGAGAGCTTCTTATATTAGCTGTCTGAAGTACTGTCAGTATGGCATATGTTTTGTTCCTTTTAGAAAAGGCATAGCATAATAGAAAGTTGGCAGTGGATAATTTTCTAATTATGTGGCACGCTCTCCATTTCACAGGCTCACTGACAGTTTCAGAGAAACAAGAGGATAAGCGTAGAACTGATCTTCCATCCACACGACGACACCTTAGAGGATCTGAGAGAAAGTTGCAGTCAAATCCACATGCATTCAGGTAAGGATTTTATATAACTTTTCATTATAAAACCCTGGTAGAATTAATGTTTTAGACAGAGTAACTGTTGATCACTGTGCTTGCTTGAGCAAAATATTTTTAAAACTTCAAGTTTTAAGCATCAGGTCAGGGTGAGAGCAGAGATGACTGCATCTCCATCTGAAAACAATTGCAATCATTGCAGGGAAACAAAGCCTGAGGGAGGAGGAGCACTAAATATTTTCAGAGACATTAAGAATTAGATCACTTTAAGTAGGTTGCCTCATCTGTGTTTTGATTCAAGCTGATGTTATGTACTCTTTTCCTCTATTCTGTTGTTGTGCCAGACTTATATTACACTATTGTCAAGGCAGACAAGGTGGCTTTTTCTTGTTTTTTTTGGGGTTTTTTTTTTTTTAATGTTACTTGGATTCACAGGATAATATTAATACACATACTTCCTTATATGCTCAGTGTTAGAGCTAATCTCGCATTGTTGACATAATCATTGCCTGTGTCTATTCCAAAGAATACCAACAAAAATTTCTCAATATAGCTCAACTCTATAGATATCGGTCTTTATAGATTTGTTCTCATCACCTTAAGATAAGAAAATGTAAAACTCTGAAAGGATTTGCAAAATGAAGTTATATAAAATCTTCATCATATTCTCTGACTATGTTATCACAATAATCCACTGCTATTCATCTGCTCTGTATCATTTAGCATGTTTGTTCCAAAGAAGGACTGACCTAGACTTATATTTGGTCAGAATACAGTAAGTGAACATCATTCCTAACTGCAGTGCTACCTTAGGATAAACAGTTGAAACTGACTTTTATTTAAAATATTTACTTATGTGGTACTTTACCTAGATCCTGCCAGAGACTTGCAAATACATACTGTAGTTACATACTACTGATGTGAGAATTGCTATAGGCTCATTAGGTTTTACTCATGGAAGTAATGCCCTGATTGCTAAATTATTTATTTGGAATTATTTGGGCTAAGCCAGAAATTATGTGTTGCCAAACCTAAACCGGAACCTGGATTTAAAAGAAAACAAGCTATCATGATTTAAGGAATAGTTTCGTCACATAAATTTTGTTAGTTTCATCTCTCCACCTTGGAAGTTATGCTAGTGTGAACTTAGAAGCCAACTTTTGGAAGTGACCTGGGAGTATTCAAAAAGAGTAATTTATGCTTAGTGATCCTGGCTTTGCTATAGTCAACACAGGAAAGGAGCAAATACAAGGGTTGGGGAAGCAATTCAGAATGGAGACCAGAACTAGATGATCTGAAACAGTAGCTGGAGGAGGTACTAACTTCACAAGGTTACACTTAACTTTTGTCTCATATTCAGAGGTACTGCAGAAATTCAGACCCTCTCACATAGTACCAGCACTGAAATAAATACTCAGGACTTGGCAGAACTGAGTACAGGCTTAGTTGGGCTTCCACAGATGACACCATCTGAGAATTTCCAGTGACTAGAAATAGAAGTTTCTGCCTAATAATGGCAAGGAAGCATATGCAGGATTTTTGCAAATGCATGTATTTACAATAGTAAAGACAGAGGTCAAGGTATGTGCTAGCTTTGATTATATGGAACACTTGTGGTACGGTGAGTTCTGTAGTTGTATACTTGGAACAATACTATTACTCACTTCCGTGTTCTCCATCTTAGCATTTTTAACATACATGTCCTCCTAGCCCACATAGCACACAGGATTGTCAAACTATTTTACAGATGGGAAATTAAGTCATTTGCCTAGAGCTACATAGGAAGTCATAAGATTCAGGAGGCTTCCTATCTCCTGTTCCATGCTCTAAATCACAGAACCGTCTTTCCTCCCTAATTTTTTGTAGTTGTCCAGAGTGAGCCACAAAAACTGTTCTTGATTTCTCAATGAAGTAGAATTTATTGACATACAATAAAGGGCACGTTAACAATCTTTCTACAGCTACACCTAATTAGTCAGACTCTTGAATATGCATTGTAGAAGTTTTCTTTACCTGTGAATTCATCAGTCTCACTGCTCAGCTTTAATTACTTTACTTTTTCTTGTTTGATTAATTTGTATTGTTGTAGCATTGATGTACTCATTGTCCTACTTAAAATAGTTGAATAACGAAACCTTAAAATTCTTTGCATGTGGTGTCTATAAATTTACATCTAACAAACCTTGAATGTAATGTTTCCAAGCCACCTAAAGAAGAGCAACTCACACACCCTGTGCAAACACCATTCTATTGTAATGTTTATCACAGTAAAATAGTGGGTTTTTTAACTGAGCTATGTGTTCTGAGCAAGATGCACAGGTGCATAAGGCAGGAGAGCCTGGGGCTGTATTTGATCACAAGCTTCACACAATCTGACTGGGTCAATGCATTTTTCCAGACAATTTAGACAATTTTCTCTCTGCAGACAAAATCCCTGGATTTCTCCTTAATGTTTATCAAAGTAAGCTTCGAGGTTGGGGTGGGTTTTTTTTTTCCTTTCAAAAGTTTTACCCACCTCTTTCTGGTACAAAATAAAAAGATGCCAAACTGGTGAAGAAGCTTTAAACAAAAGTTGCTGGGGAGGGGAACCTCAATCCATCCCACTCCTATCAGCTTGATGCCAGTGCCAGCAGTAGCTGCCCAGAGCCTGGACAGGGGTCACAGGACAGCAGGAGAGCACCTAAAGAGCAGCACAAAGGAATTCCAGCCAGTAGGTCAGCTTCAACGGGGCCCAACTTAAATGCCTCCGTGGAAAGGCACTGGAAATAAACAGGAGGAACTGGAGACATGCGCATGCCTGCAGGGCTACGATCTTGTTGGCATCACGGAGACCTGGTGAGATGGCTCCTATGACTGAAGTGTTGGAATGGAAGGGTACAGGCTCTTTTGGAAGGACAGGCAGGAGACACAAGGTGGGGGTTTGCTCTCAGTGTCAATGACCAGCTGTAGTGAGTGCATGGAGCTCCACCTGGGGATGGATGAGGAACTGACCAAGAATTTATGGGTGAGGATTAAAGGGAAAGCAGGGACAGGAGATGTTGTAGTGGGGGTCTGCTACAAGCCACCTGACCAGGAAGACCAAGTAATAGATAAGGCTCTCTATGGACAGATAGGAGCAGCCTCATGTTCACACATGGGGGACATCAACCATCCTGATATGTGTTGGAGGGTCAACACAGCAGGGCGTAAGTAATCCAGGAGGGTCCTGGAATGCATTGATAATAACTTCCTTCTCCAAAAGATAGAGGAGCCAATGAGGAGAGGTGTTATGCTGGACCTTGTTCACTGGTGAGGAATGTGAAGCTCAGGGGCAGCCTTGGCTGCAGTGACCATGAAATGGTGGAGTTCAAGATCCTTAGGGCAGCTACAAGAGTGCACAGTAAGCTCACTACCCTGGACTTCAGGAGAGCAGACTTTGGCCTCTTCAGGGATCTGCTTGGCAGGGTAACATGGGATAAGGCCCTAGGGGTAAGAGGGGCCCAAGAAAGCTGGTTGATATTCAAGGATCACCTCCTCTAAGCTCAGGAGTGATGCATCCCAACAAAGAGAAAGTCAGGTAAGAACATCAGGAAGCCTACAAAGGGTGGAAGCAAGAACAGGTAGTCTAGGAGGAATGCAGAGAAACTGGTATCCAGGGATCAGGTTAGGAAAGCTAAAGCCCTGGTAGAATTGTCTGGCCATGAATATTAAGGGCAACCAAAAAAAGCTTTTACAGGTATATTGGTGATAAAAGGAAGACTACAGAGAATGTGGCCCTCTCTGGAAGGAAAAGGGAGACTTGGTCACCTGGGATATGGAGAAGGCTGAGGTGTTCAATGACTTTTTTGCCTCAGTCTTCATCAGCAAGTGCTCAGCCACACTGTCCAAGATGCAGAAGGCAAAGGCAAGGACAGGGAATGAAGAACTTCCCACTATAGGAGATCAGGTTTGAGACCATCTAAGGAACCCGAAGGTACACAGGTCCATAGGACCTGATGACATGCATTTGCTAGTCCTGAGAGAACTAACAGATGAAGTGGCTAAGCCACTATCCATCGTATTTGAGAAGTGATGACACTCTGGCAAAGTTCCTTCTGTCTGGAAAGGAGAAACATAATCCCCATTTTTAAAAAGAGAAATAAATAGGACCCAGGGAACTACAAGTCAGTCAGTTTCACCTCTGTGCCCAGCAAGATCATAGAGGAGATCCTCTTGGAAACTATGCTAAGTCATATAGAAAATAAGGAGGTGATTGATGACAGCTGACATGGCTTCATTAAAGGCAAATCGTGCCTGACAAATTTGGTGCCCTTCTACAACAGGGTTACAGTGTTGGTGGATAAGGGAAGAGCAACGGATGTCATCTACCTGGACTTGTGCAAACCTTTTGAGACAGTCACACACGACATCCTTGTCTATACATTGGAGAAACATGGATTTGATGGATGGAACACTCAGTGGATAAGAAATTGGCTGGATAAGTGGATAAGAATAGGCTGGTCTCAGTCAAAGAACTGTGGTCAATGGCTCGATGTCCAAGTGGAGAGCAGTGACGAGTGACATTCCACAGGGGTTGGTGTTGGGACTGGTGCTGTTTAACGTCTTTGTCAGTGACATGGACAGTGGGATTGAGTGCACCCTCAGCAAGTTTGCTGGTGTCACTGTCCAGGTTTCAGTGAGTGGCAGGGAGTTTTTGGCAGCAGTGGAGGGGGCTACAGCAGTGGCCCCCTGTGAGAAGCTTCTCAAAGCTCCCCCAGCTCCAAGCCGGACCTACCTTTGCACCAAGGTCGGGCCAATTAGCTGCACCTCTGCAATAACGTATTTAAGAAGGGGAATCTGGGAGGAGTGGTAGGAGCTGTGAGGAGGGGTTGCAAGGAGAACTTCTGTGTGAACACCAGGGTTAGGGGAAGAACGGAGGAGAGGGGGGAGGTGGGCCAGAGCAGAGACTCCCCTGTATCCCATGGCGAGACAGCAGGGCCGCCCCCACCCATGGGGGCTACGGTGGAGCAGGTACCGATTTGTGGCTGTGGAGAGCCCCACACCGACCCCAGTGACTCGTCCGAAGGAGGCCAGGACCCCATGGGAAGAAGGCCCCACTGTTGTAGTTCAGCACTGGGAGGACTGCAACACGCGGGGGTGACCCACACACCCGTGGGGTGACTCATGTCGGCGTTGGTGTGTGGAGGGCTGACTGCTGTGAGAGGGGGACTGTGCTGGAACGGGGCAGGAGTGCCAGAAGTTCCTCCCCACCGCAAGGGGAAGGAAGCAGCAGGACTGACCACGGCCCCTGTTCCCTGCCCCTGCGCTGCTGGGGGAAAGGAGATAGAGAAATGGGGAGCAAAGCTGGGCCCGGGAAGAAGGGAGGGTGGGGGAAGGTGTTTTCAGGATGTGGTAATGCTGCTTATGGTCCTACTCTACCTGTGATGGTATTGTTAGTGTCTGTATTAAATTTATGGGTTTTTTTTTTCTTTCCCTAACAAGTCTGTCTCTTGCCTGTGCCATAAAAAGGATGATATCATCCCTCCCTGTCCTTATCTTAGTTTTCTGGGCCTTTGGTTTTACTTCCTCCTTCCCAGTGCTGGGGGGAAGGGTGGAGTGAATGGCACACTTGCTTTATTTTTCCCTTCTCAGCACTGAGGGGAAAGGTGGAGTGAGCAGCTGTGGAGTGATCAGTTGCCCTCTGAGCTCAAACCACAACAGACACCAAGCTGTGTGATGCACATGCTAGAGGGAAGGGATGTGCCATCCAGAGGGACCTGAACAGGCTTGACAGGTGGGTCTGTGCAAACCTCATGGGGTTCAACAAGGCCAAGTGCAAGGTCCTGCACATCGGTCAGTGCAATCCCAAGCACAAATACGGCTGGCTGGAGAATGGATTGAGAGCAGCCCTGCGGAGAAGGACCTGGGGATGCTGGTTGATGAGAAACACAACATGACTTGGCAATGCGCACTCGAAGCCCAGAACACCAACTGCATCCTGGGCTGCATCAAGAGCAGTGTGGCCAGCAGGTCAAGGGAGGTTATTCTCCCCCTCTACTCTGCTCTCATCAGACCCCCCTGCAGTGCTGTGTCCATCTCTGGGGCCCCCAACATAAGAAGGACACGGACCTGTTGGAGTGGGTCCAGAGGAGGCCATGAGGATGCTCAGGGGGCTGGAGCAGCTCCCCTGTGAGGACAGGCTGAGAGAGTTGGGGGTGTTCAGCCTGGAGAAGAGAAGGCTCCGGGGAGACCTTAGAGCGGCCTCCCAGTACTGAAAGGGGCTGCAGGAAAGGTGGGGAGGGAGTCTTTACAAGGGTATGTTGCAGTAGACAAAAGATAAGGGCTTTAAGCTGAAAGAGGGTAGACATAGATTAGATCTAAGGAAGAAATTCTTCCCTGTGAGGGTGGTGAGACACTGGCAGAGGTTTCCCAGAGCAGCTGTGGCTGCCCCCTCCCTGGCAGGGTTCAAGGCCAGGCTGGATGGGGCTTTGGGCAGCCTGGGCTGGTGGAAGGTGTCCCTGCCCAGGGCAGGGGGTTGGAAGTAGATCATCTTTAGGGTCCCTTCCAACCCAAACCATTCCATGATTCTGTGATTGATACTAATTTAAGACTGATTTACAGTTCTACAGATCTATCTTAACATGCTAGATCAGTATGGTCACTACCACTGTATCTTCTGTTACAGCAAAATAGGGTTAGCTGTCCAGAAGTATATCTGGACTGTCCAGGGGATCACATGTCATCTCTGCTGTATGTAACTCCACACAGAGTGGAAATGCAGGATATGCAGAAGAATGGTTGCCAGCACTATCTGCAAACAGCACAGGAAATGTTTTTCCAGTTGATGGAGACAAATTGCTGCAATTAAGTCTAGCAGTATGACACGGTACTGTTGGAATGGATATCACTTCTTAAACTCTTTCTTCTAGAAGTTCACCATAACAGTTCTTGATTAATCCCCCTTTATGCTGCTGAAGTGTAGTTTGAATTTAGAACCTTCTAATATTACACTTTTTGATGTTTCTCTGTTTCAGTACTACTTTTTTGAAATACGTAAATCTGGCCAGAATTTTTGCTGAGGGACTTGGCATTTTGGTACGGAACTATTAAATGTAATGAGGTCTAAAGCACAGTTTGGAAGGCCAACCTGTTTGCAGGCCTGATTTGTACAGTGCATCAATTATTTGTGCATCTGAAGTGAAACAGGACTGTGTAGACGTTTTGTGGGGCATGGGGCTATATTATACTCTATTTTCCATTCTTCTTGGAGTAGTAATTTTTTAGTTCTCACATTCAGGTTGCAAAGTTTCTGAGCCTCAGCACAAGTAAGGCTTTGTTGTGATGTTAATGGGTTTATTTAACAACATCACAATGCAACTGAAATAATTCAACATAGGGCTTCATTTGTTGGTAGTGGAGAAATCTACTTAGAGTCACTGGCTATGTGGTTGATATGACAAAAAGGGAAAAGTTGTTAAATTCTTTGTGATATCTATGAAAACTGACAGTGGATTGCTAGAGGCTAAACTTCTTCTGTTCTTAATTTTGTCAGTATTATTTGGTATAGAATATTATATCAATTACTTAAGACATAGTAGAGATCACTGAAAATACTGAATAGAATACTTTTATTTTGTATTTTCAATTGCAGTTAGAAAACAAGTATTTAGGGTTTTATATTCAGTCATTTAATATGTCCATATGCTGATAGATAGTGATGTGTTTAATGAAAGATGGCAACAGTCTGACTGTTGGAATGTTTATGAGGAAGGGGATGGGATAAGGTTTGCACTGGTGACTCTAATATTGACATTTTTTGCATCTTGAAGAATTTAATTTGGAAGCATTATGTTCCTTGAATGGGGTGAGGATTTAGTGTGCTGTGCATCTCCTCTGACTACGTTTGCTGTTTGTACAAAGCAATGTGGAAAAAAGCAACAAATAAACCTGTAGAACTTGTATCAGTAGCACTTAGGTTTACATCCCATTTAGCACAAAGACAAAGCAGGTCAGTCCATAACAGAAATAACCAAAAAGAAAATTAATGGACCTAAAGAAATGGAATAACTGCAGCACTAAGTGTAGTATAAATAAGAATTTTTTGATGGGTCCTAGACACAGTCCTTTCCCAAGACAATACTAGGCTATTAGGTATATTTCCTGTTAGTATGTGATATCCAAACTGAGACACAAGTATTGAAAAGTTTGATAACGGTGACCACTGTTGTGAATTGTAAATAATATATAATAAGGTCATTATTCTTTCTTCATTTTTATCACCCTTCTTTGTGATCCAACTCTTCCCTTGAAGATCCTTTGGAAAGTCAAAAAAAAAAAAAATAGTGCATTCTGTTCTCTTGAGCCCTTTGGCTGTATTAAGATTTAACAAAAAGCAAAAAAATAATACTAATTAATATATTCTCAGCAGAGTCAGAAAAATGTAACAGGGATTTCACTGCATGCCATACAGAACCTAAAGTAGGTTTCCATGTTTCAGCCCAACTATTAGAGCATATCCAATGGCATCCATGCTCTCTGGAAGGAGCTATTATGTGTGACTTCACGTATGAACAGACACATTGGCAAAAGTGTGCTGAGAAATGCCACCATTGGTCTGTTGAAGGTTTTAAAGGATTGATAGAGTTTCAGATATTGTAAGTAGGTAACAAATGACTTCAGGATGCAGAAGCTAGCATGACCATTTCAACAGTCACACAGAATAATAAAAATATCTCAGTACCAATATTTGAGAAGTGTGGGTCAAATCTGCTTGCCAAATATTAATGGAGCAGATCAGAAGTTTTCTGGTCAAGCAGTGGTGTATTTCATGATCAGCAGTGAATTTGTTTCCATGATGTTAGACACAGGGGTATATGTCTCATGCACAAAAATGCACATGTAAATTAAAGTCGAAATCATCTTTAACTTGAAATGAGTACCAGTCAAAAATGTAATATGTATTTCACAGGAAATTCCCAGTTCAGAAAAATCCCAAAGTTCTGATTTTGCAGGTGATTTTGCATTCTTTCTATTTAAATTACGTATCATTTCATTGGGAGCTATAATGGCTCAGTGCTGCTGCTCAGCAGCAGACTCTGCAGTCCCAAATCACATACCCAGAAGAGGTATGTAATCACCCAATTAGTGAGTGTCTTCTTGGGAAAATTGTGTTTGGCAGGATTCAGCATTTCTGATATGGGAGGGAAATAAAAGGAATAATATTTTTCCAGCATCATAAAAAGATTTTTGCTGAAGGAGGAGAATACAGTTTTCAGAAATAGTGTTCAACTACAATGGCTGAACCACCATGCTGAAAATAATAAAATTTTTCTGCCTTAATTCAGTGCAGGATTTCTAACTTCCATGTACAAGAAAGCAGAGGACCTAGTGATACTGTTCCTGCTGAATAAATGAAATACATCACCAGGATGGTGTTTCATCTTTAGGGAACAGGGCAGAGCCTTTGGAGAGAAGATATGTGACTTTAACTTTCCAGGATGCATAATTATGCATTTGAAGAAAGCTGATAGAATATTTTAATTTAGTAGATATTTTCCATTTCTTATGCACCTCCAGCTGTTGCATTTTCAGTTTATTCAATTTTAGTATTATCTCTTGCAGGTTTGCCCTATCCTTCCATGACTTTCAGTGGCATTCATTTCTGTAAAATTGTCTTGCTAAGTTATGCCAAGATAAATACTAGCAGAACTGTATCCATGCTAGGAAATTGCACCAGTGTAACCATAAACTGAGATAGTTAAATCAGCACTGTGTGTAGACTTAAGTGCTTTGCTGGATTTTAGTCAAAACACTTTAAAGGTAATGTTCAATTTTGGTTTTGTGCCAGCTGTGGGCCAAACTCAGCTACCTGTATTCATACGGTATGCGTAGCCATGAATATGCTGCAAGTATGTTCAAAACTTAAGGCAAGGGAAATTCCCACTAAAATAATTTAGAACTTACGGGTATGCATCTGTTTAACCTCTTTCCTGACTCAGGAGGGACTTAAGCATGTACTTAGAGAGACTTACATGCTCAAGTTTTATGCTGAATAAGTATCTTTATTTCTTAAAATGGCAATGAAGACATTCTTATTTTGAATGTAATAGGAAAATTCCTAGAATTGGTCAGCCAAAGATAATTGCTGTTTGGAGAGCTCTGAATGTGCAGTAAGAAAATCACATTTTATCCAAGCAAAAACATACCACTTTAAATCAGTACAACCTACAAGGCAATATTATTTTTATTAACACGTATTCCGTAATGCTAAAAGTTGTTATATGTTTGACTCAACCCAACAGTCACACAATGTAAATGATATTCAAACAGGAGTGTATTGCATTGCAGAAATTAATTAACCTGAAGGTTACTTTACACCATTCTTCAGGGCAAAAAGTATTAATTTACTCTAATGTTACAGCCCCTTTACCTTGGCAGAGTACTTTAAAGTAGTTTTGAAAATACTTTCTTGAAGAGCAAGGCAATAAATTATTCCACAGGACATATTAGGTAGTGTGAAATTCTGCCAGTAGACCTACTTCAAAAGTTATAAACTACACGGTTAACTGTTGCTGGGCCACAGTGATCATCCGTTTCAGGTCAATTGCACGAGAAAATGCGTTCTTCTCAGGTGAGCTTCACAGGGCCAAAAAAGATGACTGGTCCTCTCCCAAATCTGAGAGACTTCCATCCAGTGCCATGCCCTCAGGAACGTCTGTTCTTCATCTAATTTTTTAGTGTCTGAACAATTCTGCTTGAGATGTTGATTAAGTCTGTAATCTGATTCACTGCATATTATTAAATATTTTTTTTACTTTTCTCCATCTAATGTATTTTCTGAGTATCCAAGAGTCTTCAGAAGATACAGCTTTTTTTATTAAACCAACTCTTGGGTTAAATTTTAGATGCTTTCAATTAGTCTCTCTTTTCTACATTCAGAATTCAAGTTGTTTGCCCTGCTAGCTTCCCTCTCAAATCATTAGACTTCATGGCCTAAGCTCTTTGGAAGGCTTGTGGGAGAAATATTTGTGTAGTACCAAAGGAATTCACATTACTGTATGTTTCATCTCTGGAGTCTGGATGCCTCAAAACTTTTTTTTTTAGGTGTGTTGGAATTTGATTTATGTTGCAGAATGTGCTTACACAGATCTCCGTGAGATTTTTCCCTTTCTGTACAAAAGGCAACTCTTCTTTTTTCAATCCCTTTTTCCTTTCCCGGCTCTGTTGCCTCTCATCTGTACAGGGAACATGATAACGTATTTAAGTGGTGCACAGCATGACATTTTAACATTAATCCTTGATGTTATTTTATTGAAATGTGTAAACATGTGTATTTTTCACTGTCTCATACACCATTATAATTTCTTTTTCTCTGTTAAATTCAGATGTAATTTAGGATGGAAAAATACATTTTAGAATTACACCTGCAGCATGTAGTATTAGTATGACTTTTCCATGGCAAGACAGTGATGTTTCAACAATCTATACATATTGATTTAGGCTGATAATAAACAATTTGATTAGGCTCTATCTATAGGCTGTCATTTCAATCACTGTCACTGGTCCAATAGAGTGGAAGGCAGCTAGCAGACACATATGGCAAGATTTCTCAAAATAAAAACTCTGGCCTGATTAGAGCCCTAGGTTCAGTGAATTGGACAAGACAGCTCAGCTGCCAGGTTATTAACTCCCTCAGAAAATACTCTGCCTTTTCCCTGGGGCCAGCCTGAATATTCTGATCTGGATCGATAAGCAATCTCCGGTGTGTACAAAATGCCAGCTAGAATCATTTGTCTCAGTGCAGTCTCCTTACAAAGGATAAAACACCTGCAGTATATGGCCTTCTCTCCCTCCTCCCCCACCTTCCCCTTTTTAACTAATGACCCACAAAGAAGGAAGAAGTAACTGAATCTATTCCATCATCAGGAAGGCTCTCTCAGGTTTGTTTTAATGATCACAATGTCTACCTTTCAATCTTATAAAAATTATATCAGTCATGGTTTCCCTGTGGCATGTTTATGTAAGTAATGTGAACCGCGATGTAATGACAAGTGTACAGATGTCATTGTAAGAGGGCCCTTGGCAAGAAGATATCTCAGAATGTCAGAATTTTAATAAACAGCGGACTGCTGGTAGGGTTCTCTTTGGTGGTTGTCTTTTATATTTGTAATGTGTGCTGTGATCTGTTGCTTGGGCCAGAGATTTTTCAAAAGTGTTTAGCAACAAAGGATACTTGAAAATTGATTGGAACAGAAGAATTATTTTCCAGACTGGTGGTGTTTGCCCCATCTGGTACATATCTGCAGTTTTGTTTGTAGCAGTGGTGGATAGTAGCCGTGTGACTTGTTCTTTTTTTGGGTAAGTACCAAACCATGGAATTTTCATCCGAGTAAATTCAGAACTATCCAAAGCTCTTGGACCTTGTTTTATCAAGAAAGAAAAACACTTCATAAGATGCCTTAGGCTTACTTCTTTTGATTAGAAGTTGTAGCAGATTTGAGAGGAAGGCCCTGGCACTGCCCCATTTTTCTAATCCCAGGCAAAGTCAAAATTGTAGAAGGGAATGAAAATAACATTAATAAGAACAATCCTTACAAATATAAGACACATTTAACACTTGAAAGAAAATATGACTGTGATAGCATGATGATAAAAGATCTCTGTCTTTTCATCTGCATTATGCAAAACTTAAGAATCACAGGTGTTGATACCTGTCTCAAAGAGTGGTCAACTCTAAAGTTAACACAAAGCAAAGAATTCCAAGGTCTTGATGTGTGCAACTTCAGTGTTTGGGTTCTCGCTTGTACCCTTGTCCTTTTTTAGTTTAGGAAAGGATATATGCTTTCTCTTTCAAAGTTCTGTTTAACGGACATCTTTGGTGAAATTCAGTTCTGTCTTCTTATGTAGTGCTTCAGAGTTTGTTTCCTGGCTGTACTGATATGCTTGAATTTAAATACAGTAAAAAAGAATGTCTATCTACTAATAAGCACCCTTGATTCAAATTAAAATCAAAGAATTGCAAAATTTGCAGAAAAGCCCAAACATCCAAGTTTCTCTCCTGCATTGGTCATGTATTAACACCTGGAAGCACAAGTCAGAACCTCCTATTGCCCAAGAGGTTTATAGCATCATATGTCCCGTGTTGTGTAGAAATAAAAGCTATCTACATTGACTATTTACTGAATAAATTCTTACACTAAATACCTGTTTCTGAGTATGGATTAAAAATCTTTCAAGAATAGAGGCCAGTTTTGACTTGTTTTTCCAGGCTATTGAACTAGCTCTTCATCCGGCTGTAAATGATGGCATAATTCTGACCTCAATTTATGTGACTGTCTGTGTGCCTGTAGAAAACTCACCTGGAGATAATGTAAACTGGAGGTCCATGCCTAGCTAAAAACTAAAATTTTTTTATGTCATGTTTTCTCATGGCAAATTAGAAAGAAGCACTTTACATTTGTACTGCTATCACTTAGAAAAGGTTTGCATTCACTCTCTGTCCTTCTTTGTTGCATGAGGTGGTTTTGCCCTGATAGTATCATTAGAATACTGACTTCCAGACAGTTGGTTTCATATTTGCTATCCAAAACTTTGGGAAATAAATGATGCTTTAAAAAAAAAGAACAATGTAAGGAACAACTTTAATGAATTGATTTCTCAATGTAGAGAACAGATTTCCCATCAAGACACTTATTAGAACGTTTATCTCAGGGAAAATGCACACAGTTTATATGAAAAGCTGATGTTATGTTAATTCCCATTATTATATACAGATAATATTGAGGAAGATGGAACAAAGTGCCTTTAAACCAAAGCGGATGTCATTTTTTTTTTCTTGTTTGCTACAGTTTTATTGTAGTGAAATATGTTCATTTTAGCAGTGGAAAACCGCCCTAAATAGACAGCATAAGAGCAATAAGATGTCACATTGCAGAGCACAATTTTAAAATGATGTGCTCTAGAAGTAAGGCTTTTAGACATTTTGGTTTATGTATTAAAACTTCCCACAAATTTGATTGAGAATGAGCCTTTGATGGATATTTGCTGCAGTTATGCTGCATTAGACTCGATTTATCCACCACCTCTCATTGTTGCTATTGATTGATTTTTAAATTAGATGAAGGCAATCAGTAAATACCACCCAATCAAGTCCTAAAAACATACAGGAGATTAGACAATTTAGGGTAATCAATGAAAATATTCTGTGATTTGCTACCACTCAATTTTGACCATAAATTACGACCATAACTTGCAAGTTAGTAAGCCATAAAACAAGTGGATGTGACAAGAAAAACTATAAGAAATGAATTAAGGAGATGAAGAGGAACCACTAGTGTTGTCATTTAATGAGACAAAATTACTCTTTATACATATCTTGCATTTCTAGTTGAGTCTTGCCAACAGTAATGGAGTACATGAACACTTCTCTCAGATTTGGGTTTTTTTTTTTTAAATCTAAAAGCTGTTCTTTTGTGTAACAAATCAGTTTGAACAATAACTAACCTACCTAATTTATTTTTGCAGCAAACAAATTAATGTAATTTTAGGTTTAAAACCTGCTGCTTGCTAAAACCCCTCACCTATATCACAGGCACTTGCAAACACTAATTTTAAAGTCACACTTCTACATGGTGTTATATCCTACAAAGTTTAAAATGTAGCAGTAATTGAATGTTATTTTAGACCAACACTTTTGAGAAGCTGTGCTTATACACTGTTTTTTTCTGTGATACGTTTCACCCATTTTTATATTCTCACAGCAGTCTCACCAGAAACTAATTCACATACCTTTAAAAAAATCTGTTTTAAAGGTTCTGTCTATTTATGAACTTCACTATCTGTTTGGAGTTTCTAGGCAGTATCCATCCAGTATTTCTAGGCTGAAAAGCTGCTTAGAAATATCTAAGCAACCATGAACAGCTATAGGCTTTATTGGAATATATTGGTGAAATAAAGCAAATATTTATCATAAATCTGCTTCCTTCAAAAAGTAGCACAGATGTGATAGTGCTGAGTAGCATGCAAAAGTCTTCTTGGTTAATGCCTTTTTGATCCTACTTAGAATAAGGAGGAACATTTAAAAAAGGTATACAGAATAATTTTGGGGAATGTTGATCATAGAGAAGGATGATATTAACAAGATGCCTTTGGCAAGAGGAAAATTCATATGCTTTTTTCCACACAAAAAAAAAAAAAGAAGTTTGAGATGCCTACAAACTGCACAGTACACCTTGAATGGTGATGAGAATTAAACATAAGACAGCACTATAGGAGGAAAGAACACCCTTCCTGCATTCACACACACTAAAATACGATGATATAGAAAGTGCTTTTGTAAAGCTCGATGAGTATTTCTTTTGCTAGCTTATAAATGCAAAATACACAGATGGACTAAATACTGAAACTATATGGATTTATATTTACTGTGATTTAAGTAATTTCCAGTAAAGACAGATTTCACATTGCAGTGGAGAAAGCAAAAAACCCAGAGTTGGAAGAAAGCATTAGTGATGTTGCAAACAAAAGATTAGTCAGCAAATACTGACTATCAGCAGGCAGTCTCTGTGAGAGAATCCAGAATTAAAACATCGGGAGGATTTCATGCAGAAATTCAAAGCACTTGCTGTAGTAGACAAATGTCTGGCACTAGCTTAAAGGAGAAAAAAAAAGGTAGGTAGGTAGTTCTTAGCTGGTTCTTTTTTAAAGTTATCTTCAGCCTAGTGTTTTAGAATCAGGACTCACTTTTCTGTGCAAGTCTGTAGAACAGAGTAAGTTCATTTAAGTGCTGGGCCTCTAGTGGAAACACATTTCTCTTGGTCAAAGACACTTCCCACATGAATTCTGAATTTAGCATTAGAAAGTTATCTAGGTCTGGCCTTTCAGGTTTTCCATGTTGTCCAGTACATCTGTCTAAGGCAATCCAACCTGAAGAGGAAGGTGAATCCCTAATAGAATAGAAAACCACCCCAAGCTTGCTATATATATTTTTTTTTAAGATCACTGAAATGGCCTTTTCATTAACTCCAGCATTTTATCAATTTCTAAAAGCTCATAAGATGTTAATAAAAAAGTAAAATCAGTGCTAACAATGCCTTTTCTTCCTTCCAGGTAAATTTGGTACTAGAGGAAACTTCTGTGTCTTACATCATTGTCATAATTTCTGAAATTTCTGAAAACAGACTGGATGAGATACAGTTTTCAAAAATATTACTCTTCCCTCTGTAGGTACCATTATTTCTGAAAATTGAGATGTTTAATTTGAAATCTCTTTTGAAAATCCATTTCCAGCTTCTTTCTAAAAGATTCTGGATGTGATTAGATCATTGGTGGAAATTTGTAAGATACACAGCTAAGTCATGAAGGCAGGAAATGAAAAAGCTCAGAATTTGGATGGCTTTGAGCATTTGCAATTTTAAATTATATTTAAATATTTGCCTAAATTGCATTTTGAGCTATAGCTTTTCACTTTTAATTTTTTGCATTCTCCCTAATTAATGGTACTCAAGAAAAAACAATGTTTACATTATTTCAACATATTGACATATTGTGTTCAAAGTCATGTTTCCGTGAGTTAAAAAACATACAAAACAAAAACCCACAAACATCTAGCAAGGATGACAGGAAAGGAAGAGAAAAAAGAGAGCCCCTGACTTAAAACAAAGACAGGGACCTACTTTGCAGTTTCTGATGGACTGGTGCAATACAATGAGGCTGGTGTATTCAATATAACTTTTAGAATAATTGCCTCGGAGGTAACCAGAAGAAGTACATTTTACTTTATCATGGTACATAAATAAAAGGGCAGACTAATTAATCATATAACTTACTAAAAGTGCTTTTTATTTTGCCATTTAGTATGCCAGAAAGATCATTTTCTTTAATGTATATACCCAGTATTAACATGATTTAATCCATCATGTTCCGTATTATGAAATTACTTTGTTTTACTCCCTGATCCAGCTGAAGATCATTAACCCACACTATTCTCTAAGTCATACATCATTTGAGTGTATTACCTCATATAGCAAAAGAGCTACTTCCCTCAGTTAGACACTCCAACTAAGAAATCATTTTTTCTGGATGTTGCTGACAAGTAGAGCTGTTTTCATTAGAAAGCAGATGGTTTGCTATTTTGATTCTGTTTTACCTTCACATTTGCTCCATCTCAGAGTTCCTTGCTGCCAGTCACCTCACTGTTTGCCTCTCACAACAACCACAGCCTGTGTTCCAGACCTATCTCTAAAATGTGCTAAACATTCAAGGACTTTGTCTTCCCCCAAGACCTCCGCTTTGAATGCCTCATGTACTCTGCATCCTCACTTGTTATAAGTCAATCTTCAAACAGCAATGAAAGTGAATCCAATCACCTGAACAGTAGCTTGGGCTTCCACAGTTTTGCAGGTGTCTGTTAGGTGAGAGTGCCAAAGATGTAATTTACACTTTCACAGCTGAGGTTGGGCCTGCAGTCACACCACTGGTCAGTCTGCCTCAGTAGAGCTTTAGGGCAGAATCTGGCCTTCTGTCACTTCTTGCAGTGTGCACTCATGGTGTTTATGACATTGATATTTTCACACTCTGAGTGTATATCGTGCATGTTCTGCTTGGGCTGCCCTGATACCATGGGTGCCTGGTGGGTATCAGTAAGCAGTAGTCTGCAGTGTAAATGTGTGCATGGTAGAGTAGATGGCAAGGGTAACTCCGTCCTGACCACAAGCATGATTTATGTTGTTATATTCAGAGTCAGCAACATGTGATTGTCATCTTTTGGTAGAGCTGGGAGAGATGCAGGCATGGTTGTCTAAACAATGTCAATCCAAAGGTAAACACTCACTTGAGATTTCTGAATATTGCACTTCTATGGACTATGGTTCCCTTCTCCCCCTTCCTCATTAAACTCACGTATTTGGATATTTCTTGTGTAACTAGCTGTGTCAGCTACCTGGGTATAAAAGCACTGTTGGTTTCTGGAACACACAGAAACGTATTTCCTAAAAGTCAGTTTCTGTGCAGTGCTCAGCTCATGTAGGCAGCAGGAATGAAATCTAGTCTGTTCAGTAGCCATGAAAATATACAGGAGTGAGAATATTGCCACACATCTCCCTCGAGGAGCTGTTAAATTCAGGGGCTTGTGTTAAAAGAGCTGATGTGCATTTTCCTAGGGCTCCAAACAGGGACCGTAAGTGATAGAGGCTTTCTGGCATGGCAGCTGCACGTGTGAGTCACTGTCCATGGCAGAGATGAATGAAGGAGAGAGGCAAGGGGGGAGTTAGGAGTCTTTAGGACACTGTTTTGCATTTCATGTTTCCAGATGCTGATAAGTGGATTATTTTTTAAAAATTCTGCTTTCTTTATGCCATCTGTTTTCTGGGACCATAGTAAGTGCAGTTTGGAAGAAATATCCCAATAATCCAGGGTCATGTTGCTACTGTGTGATTTTATCACTTGAAAAAAAAAAATCATTCCTTCTCACTACATTTATACACCTGTTTGGTTTTTCTTCAACAGAGAAAATATAAGATGGAAAGTTTTTCTAAGAATGCTTTGGGAAAACCATATTTGTTATGTTAACAGTAAAGCAAAACCATGTAGGTGCTCTTGATAGTCTGAGGAGACTTGTTTTCATTCTCTTGGGATTTGCAAACAATAGAAATTACCTGCTTCTATTTGCTTTCCACAATGTGGGAGCCATTTCCACATTGGGAGAATGGCTGACTCAAAATTCTATGTAGAAAAGCTAGGCTATTCTAATGAATTATGAGAGGTTCTGGTTTAAAATCCTTCATAAAAATTCTAGCATAAACATCCAGTTAAGCCATATAGATTGTTTGGAGTCAAAATGAAGCCTGGGTAGTTCCTGAAGGTATTTATTAGTATATTTATAATAAAAAAGAATGAATGATATTTTAAAGTAGTTGCACTTCAAGAGGCAGAAGTACTGTTAAGTTTCAGACTGGTTTTAGTTATCTCTAAGCATTTGCCTTGAGAAATAGACTCTCATTCTAGTTAAGTGAGGAGACTAATTGCTCTCGTTGCTTAAATAGGAAGCCACTTATTAAAGATTAAATCCTTAGAGGTAAACCATCATTACATAACTTCAGTTCTTCCATAGTATATATGTTTTGGTTTTGGTCATTCTATACTGAAGATGGTACTCAAACATCGTAGTAATATATTCAGACCTGCTTTGTGTAGTTTTGTCTGATTTCTGCCATGTCCATCACAAACTCCTTTTTTCTTATGTCTTCAGAAAGTTTGAGGGGTTTTTTTTTCCACTGATTTTTTTTAACATACTTCTTAAGTCAAATTTATCATTATTATTGCCTTCTTACATTTGCCATGTGTAGAGATGTTCTGAATATAGAGCTTGGCAGGAATAAGGGTACAGTGTTGGGATAGGTGTTTGATTTTGTTAATTTTAAGGACAACCTGTTCACTGATCTTAAAGTGCATCATAATGGGATGTGATTTAAACTAATGATCCTAAATAAACAATTACTTTTTTTTTTTCTTGTGCAGCTTTCACTGAAATTGTAGGAAGAATAAAGGCCTGTAATGAACATGCTTACAAAATTCAAAGAAAAGATAATAGAGTTGCATTGGTTCCAAATATCGTCATCTAGATGAACACCAAGGACAATGTTTAGTTATAGATTAATAATCCATGGTACAAAGAGTTCTGAACAAATTGGGGGAAAACATAAAGCTACAATATTAAGCAAAGCCAAGGCTGAAGGTCAGCCTGTAGTTACTAACCATGCTCAGTTATATTATTTTTAGTGATGACACAACATTTAAGCTATTGAACTTGGCACCACAAACAGCTATGCATATTGTACAGAGTGAAGAGGTATGCAGTTGGTTGGGGTTGATTTTTACATTTCTGTTTATAAAGTCCATGGACTCTGGTCTACTCTTAGTCAAATGTAGGCTCAGCATCCAATCTGAATAAACCTCACCTGAATAAACCTCACCTGAATAAACCTCACAGCCATAATCCAGCTGCAAATAAGACAGGGCAAAAATAGTAGGTGCATGTTCTGCTGCTGCTTACACATTATGAGCCAGAAACCGAAAAGGGTAAGGCATAAAGACAGGTTATCTTCTGCAGAAGGAGCTGGGTGCAGCTGTCAATGGGGCTTTAGAGGTAATGCCTTTATACAGTGAAGTCTCTGTTGCAGAATTTTAAACTCCACTTGTTCATGTGGACAAGATTGCCAAAATGAAGAGAGAAGAGCAGACTTCACAGTCTTCTGGAGGGTCTGGGTTAGCCCACACTGAAGTATGTGCAGCTCCAGCTACAGTGCCAGAAATCACCAGACTCTCCAGTTTAACGTTAGCTGGGCATGGAGTGTAGCCCAGTCCATAAACAGCCTCACAGGCCATTGCTCTGTAGATGGCACAAACCCTGTTTTTGCACAGTCTTAGCAGCATTAATTGCCCCATGTCCAAAAGGAGATTTCTGTGCCACTACCAGGTTCCCCAGGGCAGCTTGCCAGCTGTGACAGTGACTCTGCTGAATGGAGTTACCCTGAGCTTCTCTACTTACCATAATCTACTCCTCAAGCTATCAGTTTATCACAGGTGTTTTCTTACAGTTGGCAACTGAGATCTTCTGACAATGATGTCCAAGTGATTTAGGAATTTACCTCCAGTAAACCTAGAGAAGAGATGGACTTTTGGGTTTATGCCTTTGAGCGCTCGACAGAATGTGTTTTAGCAATCTTTTTCTGCTCAAGAAACTATTCTGCAACTACCAAATTCTGTAGTTGAAAGTAATTCTCAAAAGAGAAAAAATAGAACAACAACAAAAAGTAGTACTGTGAACTGTTGGTATGAAACTTCGTTTTTACTGTAAATAAATTAGTGGCTTTGCTTTAACAGTTATGAGCTTAATATACACAAAACTTCCATCAATTTTTCTAGCCTAGATTTTGTCCTTACCTGAATGCTAATGGTATAATCACATAACATCGTAAAGTATCAAACCCTGGTAATATGATTCCAAGCAAAACAAATGAGAAGTCATGGGAAATTATAGCATAGGATCTTGATAAGTTAAAACAGAAAACAGTTTAAGTACATCAGGTGCCATTCTGGGATTTGTGTGTGAGAGTGACTCTATAGGGAGTGCACAGACACTCCTGATGTTCATATAAAACACATGCAGAAATTTCACCTGTTGTTCGATGGGAATAAGTTATGTGCACTCTTCAAAATTATATCAAAAGCAGTTACAAAATGTGAACTATTAAAACAAGATATAATACTGGGCAATAGCATTTTGTTTATACAAGTATGTCATTTGCATTTATGAATATTTTCAACTTCCATGCAAGTTTTGCTGTTTTCAAATAACAAACTGACCTTTTCAAATTCATAATGAAGTATGAAATAAATGAGAGAGTACTGAAGGTGAGTCATTCATTAATCATAAGCAAAACAGGGCCGAAATCAAGGACACAGGGGCACAAACTGTAAAAGTAATAGGTTGCATAATCACTGTATTTAATATTAACTACATTATGTTTTTCATGTGAGTTCTGAGAAGCTGATTTTTTTTGTTTACATGAAACTAATCCAAGGTAAATTTTATTTCTCAATATTATTTTATCCTAGTGGTTGCCCTCTTTTTAATAAAGTAGAAGACATGAATTCTAGGTTGTCACATTATTATGAAGATTTAATGGGCTTAGCAGGAACCTTTAAGCCTACTGAAACTTTTGATTTAAGATATTCCACTTTTGACTAGAATGTACCAAATCATATAGCTACATCCCCTTCTTGTTTGTCATGGCAGATCTCCCATTAAGGACATAAATTCACCTGGAATTGGTTGTTTTGGCCAAAATAAATTGTTGTTCATATTTGGCTGCCAGAGAAAGACAGACCAGGAACTATTATTTGAACCATTCTGAGCTTTTATCCTTCAAGAATTCAATGCACAATGGTTACACAACATGCAGAAGGGTTGGTCACAGTGTGAGTATTTGAATATTTAGGATAGATCAAACGGATATAGTAATACTAATTTGTTTCCCTATATCAGATTTCAACTAAAAGCACAAGAACAGACTAAGGTGAAGGAAGATATTGTAGACTGGTGACACAGCCAGGAGTCAACTAATTTCAAAATCACTAAACAGATACATGTCCCTGTTCCATACACATTTGTTCTGTCATTTGGGTGGAGCTAGTATTGATGCTACTCTTACTTGTCATTTCAGAAGTTGCTGGACCAAGAAGGAGAAAAAAAAAGTGCAGAATGAGAACTATGAACATAACTTACGAGAAGGCACCACTGTGTTTTGCAGCCCCCAGTGTGATACTCACACCCTTGTCAGCTTTGTGTGTCTGTAACTCTAGCTGTGCAGACCAGCAGCCATCAGGGTGACCAGCCCTCCTGTGGGCTTCGTGCTGAGATCCCAGCAGGGCTGACAGCCTGGGGAGCACAGCGAGGCCCTGGGCAGCTCTCTGTACAGCACCAGTCACGCTGGAGTCTGGGCAACCCAGCTCTGCTGGCCTTGGCGGTCCATATTAGTTCAGCTTTTCTGCAGATAAAAACTGGAGTTACCCAGCAGATCTTGCCTCACCTCAGTCCTGTTAGTGGGCACTGGGGTTGTTTCCGTGCGGTGCTCTATGTTTAGGCTCAGGGACTTGTTGGAGTGTACTGAAACCAGGCTGCGGGACGTGCCCTGGGATCTTGTCCTTCATTGAACGCTGGGGGTAGCCTATGTTTTCATCAAAGTCTGGAAGAAGTGTTCCTGGGTCCTCCAGTCACAAAGACTCGTGTTGGAGTCCTTATGTAGGAGCTGCATTTGAACTGCTTATTAGTGCCATATGCTTGTCCTCATTGTCATACACAAAGTCCCTGTGACTTGCACCCCTTAGTATGGTACAGCCCACCCATGAAATACTGTAGTCTGTGTTAGAAAAGCTGTAACATCCATGGGTCAGAGAAGCTGTACTGTGTGCTTTGTGGCTTGGGACCTGCTTCAGAGCAGTCTCTGCTCACACTCTTCTTAGCTATAATTAATGCATATTGTTTTGATGCATAGCAATGTCTGAATAAACATTTGCCTACATTTAGACTATAAAACAGACATTAATAGGCCAGTGTTTAATATTTAGATGGAAATAATGATTCCTCAGTATTTCCATTAAGAATCTTTGCAGCTCGAACTGAAGTTCTCTCTGCAGTTCTGTATTCAGAGGAAAAAAAATTTATCTGTTGATTAAAGGTACTGACTCTATGTCCTTCATATGTTTTCCCTAACCCTTGATAAAGAAAGTATCTTGATTTTTAAAAATCTCATTTAACCAATTTCCCACCTTCTCTGCTCCAACCTTTCTACATTTTATAAATTATATTGGTGCTAGATTCACACAGTGCTTAAGGTGTTTCTTTCTTATATGAGAAACTATATATAAGCCACAAGGTGTTAAAACCAATAATTGTTAGTGATGTTTTTCTTTCCAAGGAAATATAAAGGACATGATATTCAATGACTAGATCTAAATGAGATTTTAGGAGTGGGTGATTTTAGGGAGAAAAAAGTCACCAAATTTTGTTATGAGTTGAATGGTATACTATTAAGACTCAGGAATTTGCCCAGGTCTGTTAAAAATCATACATTCCACTCAGGCCTGCATAAGTGGGGAGATCCCCATAACCTATTTACCTTCATTTTAGATGCAGGTGGTTTAAACGTGGTGCTCTGGTTTAGATTCCAGAGCAAATAGGTTACCTATGATACTATCATTCCCAGGAATAGATTGCCGAGCAGTGCCTTTCTCAGGCAGTATGGTTAAGGGGTTCACCCTGTCCCCAGTGGTCCTCTGCTTGACTGCTTTTCCCAAGCTCCAGATCAATATTTAACTCCTTACTTTTAAATTAGGATGAAATACTGTGGAAAAGAAAGGAAGCGTAAATACTTCCAAAATCCAAGCAAGGATTTCCCATTTTCCTAAACAAACCACTTGCAGTTATGAAGCCCATGAAATCTCTGTGCTAGACCGATGATTTCTTAATTTTTTGAACCAATTGCTAACCTTTCAGCAGAATATATATTTTTATAAGTTGTTGAAGAGTCTTCAACTCAGTACTACAAACATTTTGCTATGGGCCTTACAAGTCTGTCACAGTAAAAAATTTGGAATAAAATCAGTACCATATCAGAATATTTCGCCTTTTATAGGTACCCCCACCCTGCTTTTGCACAAAAATACTCCCTGAATCTGAGCTGTGCTTCCTCTCTACCTCCCAGAATTGAACTTTGCAGAGCTTCTATTGCTCTGCTTTCAGAAGCTGTTCTGGCAGCAGAGATGTACGGTAACTTTATATCCAAAATTTAATAGGTGAAAAACACTTTGGCTTTGGGGGCAACTTGAATTTGTTTATATCTTCAGCATATTTGAAATTTCTGTTGAAATCTCTACAAATGTATTCATGAAACATCAAAGTTGAAGGAATGCATTTTAAGCTAATGTCCTCTCTCAAGTTAATGATTAATACTGTGAGAACTCAGCTTGGTATTTATTATATCATGACACAAGTAAATTGAACTCCAAGCAAGTAATTATCTATTTTAGTTTTGGGTTTTTTTAAGTATGCAATGCCAAATGATTAACTTCTTTGGTAGAAGAATAGTAAAAACACAGGGAAGGCAGTACCCATTGAGAGTCTTTATTCAGACTCCTTTGTCCACACTCTGTATGGTATATAAAGGTCATGGTTCTTACAGAAGAAGGATTTCTGTTTCCAATGCAAAATCTAAATCATTAAATACATTTTACAAAAAAAATACATTTCTGTTTTCATCATTGTACTAAAAAAAATAATCCTTGCATTCTACATCTATTCTTCACTCATTGTCATAGTAAACCACATCTTCTGTTATCTCTATGTATACAATGCTGTTTATTTCTTGTGGGAATGAATTTTTAAACTATTTTAAACAGAGGACAGAAATTCTCCATATCTTAAATGCTCAGAAACTTCAAGGTCAGTGCTGCCTCATGCTGAGGCTTATCAGATAGCTTTGTGTTCATTTATTTGAGTTTTATGCATTTTTAATTTTGTTCTGCTCCTTCTCTTTTGTATTGAACAAATAATTTTTTTAGAAATTGAAAGGGAGTTTTATTATATGATAATAATTTTAAGTCATGCCATCATCAATAGTAATTATTGAATACTTCTCTCTTCAAAAACAGGTGGAGTTATAAAACTAGTATAGGTGAAGTAGAGCTCAGTAGACAGAAAAATTAAGTAAAGCTTGTTTCAAAATTTGGGAAATTTGTTTTCGGTGTTTCTGACTTAACCTACTGACAGAGGCCTTGGAAAAACACCCTAACTATTCATTTGAGTTTTAGGACTATGCTAACACAAACAAAGAAGACATTTTGCTGATTCTTGATATTTAAAATAGACAAAAAGGCAAGTAGAGAATATACTGTAAAAGGATATATTAGTCGCTTGAAAATTTGGTCATTGTTGAATGTCTTTGAAATTCTACTTTGTATCAACAAACATGGCTCATTCAAAATCAGTTTTCAATGGACCAATCAAAAGCACTTTACTCATCTCTTTTCCTGCCAGATTTCAGTTTGATCGCAAACATGTCAGCACTGTAGCTATTACGAAATCAAAATTTTCAACCTTCTTAGTTTTGTGGAAAGGGTGTTTTACTTCACTAGAAAAATAGTTACTTTTCTTGAAATGTAAATATTACCTTTCAGGAAAGATACTGCCTGGAAAATTCTGCCAGAAATCTGAATGCTTCAGAAAGTTACAAACACCTAAAATTTTTGGAATTTAGACTAGAAGAAAAATACTTTGGCAATATTAACTATCCTGTTGTTGAACCTACAACTAGACTTCCCTGTATGCAAAGACTTTAAGGTTCCAATTCCATTTTGCAATTCTGGATTTTTTACATGGTCAGCTAGCCACTGTTTAGAGCCTCAAAGGTGTTTCACCTAATTTTCCTTATATCACCAGATAGTACATGGCCAAGTTATTTAGATACAAATAAGCCCTGAGAATATCATCACATCCATTCTAATTTCATTCATGCCTTGGAGATAATAATTTAAAGAGCTAGTCACTGCTTGCAATTAAGCATGGAGAAAATAGATCCGTCCCATAATTTATGTCTGCAAAGGTTGGGCTGGATTTGTAATTAATGTTTGCTCCTTTTAATGAAATACTCCAAAGGTCTGCACTTCTGTCATTCATGGAGGTAATTTTTCAATTGATTAGTAAAATAATACTTGAAAAGTAAATGCACCTGCTTTAGCACAGAAATGTCTTAGTCAAGTAGAGACAATGATTGGAGTGCTAAAAAAATATCATTTCAATACAGTAGAGACTGGAGTTTGACTCCTCCAGAATTCAGAACTCCCACTAAAGAGAAAAAAGGAAAAGGTAATTAAACCTCCAACAACTTCTTCAGCATGCTTTCATCCAGTTTAATTCCTGGGTGGTTTTCAGCATAGCTAAATACTTTTAGGAACACACGCCTGAACTGTGCATTTGTACAAGTGAAATATGTCTGCAAAGCACATGTTACAGCAAGACATTATTTTTATATTTGTGTCTTAGTATCTTCGGAGGGCATGAACAAATCATTTAATATTGGAAATTTGTTTCCATTTGGATAAACACACAAAACCTGACAGTTCATTTGGATTATATTTTTATTTGCTTTTCAGAATCAAACCTTTTCAAGCCTGCAAAACTGCAAGAGTTGAAAGTTAGGGTCCTGCAACTGCTGTTTTACAATGGCTTGTAATTTCCCTTCTACAAAACAACCGCTACCAAACTGAGCGAAATAAAATAACAAGCCACCTCTGTCTACTTTCAGGGAATTGATAAGGATTTTGTTTGAATTAGTCACTCCAGAAAGGGTGTTTGATTTGTTAATTTAGTCATTTTGACACAAAAGATTACTATTCCTGTACTACAGAGACCTCACATTCTGTAATAGTGAACCTTCTGGGAATTGACCCCAAGTCAGACTAGACAGAATGCACAGTAAAAGCCACAATCTATGCTAAATTTCTTGAGGGCCACAAACACGGTAGTGCAAGAGGTTTTGAACTCTTGTCATCTGGGACAAGGATTTTGCTTTCAGAGAAAGGAGACAGAGAAATGAGTAAATGTGGTGGAAGCAGCGCTTATCCAGGTCTCAGCCTTGTGGAGCAGAGCAATCCAATCAGCAGAGTAAGGGGATGTGTGTCATCTTATAAAGGGGGGCAGAAGAGTCAGTGTCTCATACTTCCTCTGGCCAGTACAATCACTAAATAAAAAGATAGCCTTGCATCGTGTTTGGCAGAGTACTTGCCAACAAATTCTCCAGTCAGTTTTATAAATTGAGCTCTGCTCAGTTATGGAAGAGGCATAGGCCTCTTCATGAAAACATCTCATACTATGTCTGAACCTCTTTTACTGATGAAAAGAACTTGATTTAAAGGCTTGTTTCTTTCCTCAGTGCTTCCTCATCGATGTGCTTGAAGCAGCAATGTTTGGACCTTGCTGCTGTTGGCTGGGTCAGCAGGCAGGTTCAGTGAATCCCATCTGAGGCGCTCAGGTCCCCCTGTGCAGAGAGGGAGCCCAGGCTGGACCGTGTATGACCGAACGCTGTGGCTTGGCAGCACCCTCTGACACCTCACTGCAGGGCTGCTTGCCGGTCAGAGCCCTCTGAGAATGCCTGCCGGGCATTTTCCTGTCCAGAGAGGAAAACATGCAGGTAGTGGTCCCTGCATAGCTGTAGCAGAGAAGCCTTCAGGACTTAGATCTTCTCCCAGATCTTAGAAGAGGAAAGAGAAATGGCTGGCAGTGGTGTGCAGGTTAGAAGTGCTGTTGCGCTATGCTTCGGGGTGGACCACAAGAGTGATGGCAGGACACACAGTCAGCATGTGGGTGTCGTTATGATACTGTGCATGTTTAGCATCACGATATTTTCTTGCCCATCAGAACATTTAATTGTAAGGATAAAATTTTATAGTTTTAATGCTACAGTTTTAAGAGTTTGAATCATCTGAAAGATCCAGGTCTTATGCTCAAAGTATGAGCAAAGCAGCATCTAAGGACTTTTAAAAATCTAGACCTTGAACTTAGTATAACTCCCATCAAAGTCAATGGATGCTGACTCAGACTTTAATTCTTTTTGCACACTAGCGACTCAAAAGGTGAAAATCCTGGCACCGCTGATGTTTTGTCATTGACCTCACAGGGTCAGGATTTCATGCTAAAAGCCATAAAATGACACTGACATTTTGTCACTGCTATCTTGGATCAGATTCATAACAGTGACCCAGGAGAGAAAAATCTGCATAATCCATTACTACTGTGCATCTATCCAGCACTGCCTCACCACCTTCTACCTTGTTTAAAGAGAGGGAATAATCTATAAATTTGAGCTCCCTTTATTTTATCCAGAATGAAGAAGAATGGAAAAATCCTGGGATTCGTTTTTCAATCACCTTACTTAAACTTTCTAAGTAAATTCTTGGTTATTTTAAATGAATAGAATTGGAAAATTCTATTTGGGAAATGAAGGTTGTTTAATGGTTTGGTTTTTTTTCAATACCTATTCTAAAAAGGCTTTGTAGTAAAACTGAAAGGCAAAATTCAGATTTATAGCTGCTTGTGAATTAAGTGCTTATGATTAACAATGAGAACTATGAAGAGTTTGTATATAATTCCTTAATGATCATCAATGAAATATGTAATAAAAGACCATCTGGAAAGATAATCTTGGTTAATAAAAGGAAATCAGGGGATGTACTGATTTCTATAATGTAAGAGTACATGCAGTATGCAATAGATGCTACATACTGTCAGCACTTAGGTGCATTAAACTGATAAAATACCAAACTATTCTGCTGCCCCTATTAAATTATTTTCAAGATTGCAAATGTAAAATATTTGCCATGCATTCTAGATGATACAAATAATAGATTCCCAAATTATGAATATAACTGTACTGAAAAATGCAATTTAAAACTTGAGCAGGAAATAATATTATATATAACATGGTAGCTGTTACCTTAGCAGATTTTTGATGGTGTAGAAGAATCTGAACCAAAATCTGTTGCCAGAAAAATAAATCTGGAATAACTTCACTGAATTCAGTGGATTTCCTTGAATTTTCTGAAATAGATAAGCTTTCCCATTGCTGCTCTGCATATTTCTTTAAAAGCACAGAGATGAACCAAATAAAAATCATGTTCACAGAAATAGAGAATCACTGAAAATTACATTCTCATCTTATTAAAGAAGAAACTAGACCCAGCAAAAAAATAAGTAAATTCTAACTGAATGAGCCTTTGCCTCAGATTTGTTGGAACAGTGGTGTGGGAATGTCTCTGCAATTTTCAGATAAGAAAATACATAGAAATTTTTTCATCTCTGTTCTTTCTGCTAGCCCCGGTTAAACTTTGCCCTACATTGTTACTTCTACATGTTTTTAACTTTGCAAACAGAATTATCTTATCCATCACATAATAATGAGTTATATCATGGACTCTGACAGCTTTTGTGGTCAGAAGATGCATATTTTCCCTTTGTACTGCACACAACTGACAGTGAATAATATTGAAAACATATACACGAATTTGTTAGCTGGGATTTCACAATAACTAGTTGATAAGAAAAGAAATTCATGCTTTGGTAAAGCCCATCTAGGACAAACTGCAAGGAAATTTCTCCCAGCTGCTGCTTGTTATACACTGGGACAAGCAGAGTCAATGTAATACTCTGGAAGCAGGTGTGAAACCCTGGAAAAGAACTGTGAAAACATGAACCTGTAAGAGAAACTATCCAACAGTGAAGGCAATCACAGGAGAGTTAAATCAGTGCTATTAAATAATGAGCAGTAATAGGTGACTGTCTGCTTTAAGTCACCCTATAAAGCATCTGCTACCTGCTGCAGGCTACAGGATTAATTCTGGAACATGTAATTTAGCAAAGGAGCAAGATTTCAGTCTATTTGGTCTTCAGCAGCAAATTGGTGGCAAGTGTTTTGGCATATGTTCTTGCATTATTTTATTGACAGTCACTCTGTCCAGTTCTTTGAAGTATAATTTTATTTCTTCCTTTTGGTAAAGATTAGAGCTCTGTATTCCTCAACACAATTTATTTTATTAATTGAAACTTTAGGGGGTTTTTATTAATTTTTTTTATGTCTACATCTTGTTTCAAGGCCTATCTTTATTTAAATGTATTTTTGAGTCCCCCACTTTTCATAGGTAAGCAGTTCTATCCATGAACTGTCTGGTCAGGTGAATAACTTCTTGTCATTCAAACTCTGCATCCTTCTAAATTTACTTGCCAATTTTGCTCATTGTATTTGTAATAGAGTTGGATTTTTTAGGACCTATTGTACTTAGAAAGGGAAGGGAACACAGAATCACACTCCTCTGGTTGGTGTATGTTAAACAGGCCATCATTTGCCCAGAAGGCCTTTGACTTCTGCAACTGCTAATTGTACTTACCCAGGCATGCAGTTACCCAATTTACACAGTAGCTATGCCAGTTAAGGCACTCAGCTCCTTCTGTGATTTTAACAGGTATTTACTAAAGCTACAAAGCTTTGAGGAGCAGCCCATGCTGCATCTTTGTGTGGCTATTACTGGAAAGCAAATCACTTGCTACCCCTGTTAGTAGCATACAACTGAGAACAATGCATAGATTAAGGCAAGAATAGAGACTTTGTAAGTGTAAGCGAAAGGTGTCATATGAGACAGAGCTGTTATTGTGGAAAAGGGTGTGTTCCAAATAGAATAAAGCAAATATTTTGCAGAGCTATAACAGACAGGTATCACTGTGGAGCTAAACAAGATGCGTGGGGCAAACTGTATTGTTTATCTCAGTTCTGATCATAGGCATTGTAATAGCTTTTCCATTTACAAATGTTCAATTATTATAACTCCTATTAACTTGGTTTTATAGCTCTAATCCTAGTGATAGACTTTCTCCCCTACTGGAATCAATGGGTTTGCACGTATTAAAGTACAGGCATAGCTTGAACGGGAGTTGATCTGCTTATGCAAGCAGTAGATGTTTACATCTGGAAATTAAAAAAGCCTGCTTGTGAGTTTTGTTCAAACTTTGTTTTTCCTTCATTAAGGCTTCTGTTTGTTGAATAACTACAGGACTTGAGACATTATGGGTATTCCTATTGCTTAACTTTGTTTCTCTGACCTCCTTCTGACAGTGTCTGTGGAGACTAATTTAGAAACCTCCTTTACGTTCCTAGAGGAAGGTGGTGGGAACATTCCTGTTTGTGTCAAACTGCACTCCAAGTGCATATACTGACTTTACTGGAGTAGCTTGGACTTTCCACCATTCAATGAGACCTTGGTGTCCTGTGAGTTTTATGCACTTGAACGTCCAAGTCAGGAGTAATATAATATTTCCAAGGAATGTGTATTTAAACAATGGATAATAATAAGTTTTAACCATTTGTTTCCCTGTTAACATTAATGAAAGTATATATATTTGTGGAGCCCTTTCAAATTAATTTCCTGGACTTCTCTAGGAATGTGTGCACAATACAGTTTTTTCTTGTATTATGTGTGAACACACTGGTATAATCTAGTAGCAACTTCCTTTGTGCACAGTTTTTAAGCTCTTCAAGTCAGTTTAGTCGCACTAAACTTTGAGATAAGAATCAAGCCTTCCTTCTCTTTATTGAGAGTTTTTCTTAGAATGTGAAACTTGTTTCCTTCCAAAATCCCATGTAAATTTTTTTTAAAAGAGGTGCTTTGCAAATAAGCTATTATGGTACTAAAGAAAACATTGATTAGTTTTAAATGGCAGTAACAATTCAAGTGCATGTAAAGACAAGGGCATTTGCTTTTGATGTTAAACCTCTAAATTTATTAATTGAAGGAAAAAATACAATAAGGTGCAACAGAAGAAGCTTCTGTGAAATGCATTATGCAATTACGACTGCCATAACTACAACTGCCCTACCAGATCATATTATGTTTTCCACTAGGAATGTTTTTAAAACAAACTATGTCGTTATTACTTTGTTATTTGGAAATATATATATTTGGAAATGTTGTATGCTCTATGTATTGATTCAGGAAATCTGAAAACTCAAGACACCATTCAAGTGATGTGGTATCCAGCTGAAGTGATCTATTTATTATTGTCAACATTGGTTTTACATGTGAAAACTCTGAGTTTAGGGGTTTTCTTTCCCAGTTCCCTCAATTAAATCATGTTGCATTTTGCTTCATATACACAAGACCAGAATTACTATAAAATTCTGGTTATGTATTGTGCAATTTATCTTTAAAGAGATTCTTGACACCTTTCTTCCCTGGTGAATTGCATGTCATTAACTATCTAGATCAGAGCCTGATTGTACTACTCATACAACCTGTGTGCCTGAAAGAAGCTGTATGACATAAAAAGACCTCAAAAGGCACAACTTGAAGCCACAGCAGCTTTATACCCATTTGACAGAATGAGGGTTTAATTTCTCTGAAGTTGCAGACGACTTTGGACAGTGACATGAATCTTTACTTGGTGTGAATACCCTAAGCCATTCTTCTCTTGCTTGTAATGTTGTTCCAGATCTGGGAGTACTTTTGCGGAAAACATGATATATGAGGAAGGGCAGAAAGAGTGGTGTTGGAATGGAATTGTGATGCCTGTGTTTACATAGTCAAATTTGTTGTGAGAGGAAGTACTGTAACCTGTTCTCCATAAGGTAAAATAGGCTAAGAAGTAGGACGTAAATTATAGTAACAAAGTTTCAGATTAGATTTTTAAAAAAAGCCAAACCAACCCAACTTTTATAATAGTAAGATAATAAAACATTGCAATATATTGCCTGGGAATTTTTGAAGTCTCTGTCTTTGGAGATCTTCAGAGGTTAAACAACAGCTGTCTGGAATTACACAGATATGCTTGTCCCAACTCCCAATTTTTTTTCCTATTATCCAAACAAAATTGTGTTGCCCATCAGAGTTTGGATTCTAGGGTTTGGCCCATGTTGTTTTGGCTTTATGCAGCTACATGAGTAGCCAGTAGTTACCCGATTTATGTAATATGTAACTCTGAAAATATAAAGGCCACACTGGCAGGTAGCAAACCACATGTTGTATTTCAAATCATATACTCGTGGATACATTTCTGACTTCTCGTTCGGTTTCTGTGTATGAAAATATATTATTTTTGCATGACTTGTGAATACTTTGTTCTTTGGTTACATGTTTAAAATGCTTAAACAGAAGATAGAAATAATGTTTTGTGTGAAACACTGCTGTTTTTACATTTACATCCCCACTTAATCCTCGTAGCTCATGGAATTTCTTACAAGCATTAAAATAAAAGCAAGTATTCAGAAAAGCTGTGAAAATTGAAAAGGTAGCAAGCTTCCAAACCGACTTAGGGAGATCAAGCCATATCAAATAAGCAGGGGAAAAACAGAAATGGCATCTAGAAAGCAAGGAGAATAGTATGGCATGCTGGGGTAGCATTGTTTGCTGAATGAAGTGGATATATAGGGTGAATGGGGAGACTAATGAGATAAGCAGGAAAAGGGAAGGTATGTGAAGAACTGTAATGGATAGGAAGGATGAATTTAAAGCAGAATTATGAACCAAATCAGGATTCTAGGGACTGAAATTCAGTTTTGCATCTTGAAAAATAAAGAAGCAACAAAGTTTGGACTTAGCCTGGATGACAGAGATGGTGAATATGTTAATGAACAATTTGTACTGGATTAGGCCCAAAACTGTAATGAGGAAAGGTGGCGGGAAGCTGTTTGGCTGATGAAACAGTTTATTAATGGAAACCATAGTCAGATCCAAAGTTCGGGGAGTTTGATGTATTTCCAATATGAAGCACATTTTAATTGTGATTGAGCTAAGGTTCCCTTGTATGAAAAAAAAATGTCATGGTTAAAGTATAATAGTGAAGTATCAGTGTTAAGAATAACTTTCCACAGAGAAAGATTTCCCAGGAATCCCTTGTTGTTCCTTATTAAAAATATGGGGGGTAGTTTAGAAAAGACAGGGATACAGTTTGGTACTGCCATTTAGTTAGTGTGGGTCTTGGTTGCTCAAATCATAGCTCTAACTCCTCTGTGTGTTGCAGTTCTTCGTATTTCTTACCAAATTGTCTTAAGGCCACACAGTTTCTGTAGATGGTAGTATGAGCATACGGACATGTATCAAATAATTTGCAGTGATTTCTATCTAGCGTGGTTTTGTAAAGACCTCCAGCTCAATAGCATTAAAGATGATAAATAAATATATAAACCTCAGGGGAAAACACAAAAGTTAATAGTGAACTTTTTTGCATAAAATAACCATGGTTTCCAATATTTTACAAAGACGTCCCTTCTTGGCTTAATGCGTGCCAATAAAGATCAGTTCTATACAACATTTTCCTCTCATCTCACCACCCCATTTCTGCAGTTTTTCCTTATTATGTCTATTCCCTTTAAAATCCAATTTTCTAGTTACACTAGTGTTTATTAAAAGCTTGACTGTAAGGTCTTTGTTTACCCAAAGATCTATTTTTATCATAACTGTTTATAATGGTTAAACCTCAACAACTTAAACACTTTACACAAAATAATGTATTTTCAATAAATTGAAATATTAACCAATCATATGTAATGGTTCTGTTCTAGCAAATGGATTGCTAGAAATCCTTAGGGTTTCATATAAATTGAAAACTGTATTGACTGACCAGGCTGCACTCAAATTACATTGCATTTGGATCAAAAAGCATAGAAAAAGTTCTCATTATAGTTCCCTGACATTAATTTGAGCATTTTTATATGTGTGTCCTATTAAGTACTTTAAGTGCTTTTTGATAATTGTGCTTTGTAGTTTTTACAGCACTTCAGCCTATTCCCAGTTCAATTTCCTCTTTTATCCGATGTTTGAAATATTGATTTCTGACAGATAAAAGCAAACCTTATAATCTCAGCAGCATGCAATAAGTGAGTAAGACGGGGCTACAGAATGCATCAGGGAACGGTCATATTTGAAACCGTCTTTGTTTTATTACATTTCGTCAACAGAATTTACTTACCGCTTGCTGATATTTATGTAAAAGCAGGACTCCTGATAGTCCAGTGATATTACCAGTTCGTGGTATACTTTTGCATTTAGTAAGATAAAAGAAGAAACTCCCTTGGTGGTTGATGATTGCAGCTGCTTAAACTGCTGTCAGCTGGCTTGAAGTAACTGTGATTTATCTTCTTCAGATTGTGCAGCGTTGTGTCCGCAGACTTCCAGAGTTTGCATTAAAAAGTGACAGAACATCAGAGTGCCAGAAGCTTCTCATATTGTGGCTCTGAAGGTAAAAGCAAGAGACTATGCTTGGTCTGTGTTTGGAAACACTGTCCAAGCCCTCTGCAAAGGTGACATGTGACATGAAGAGATCTTAAAGAAACGGATTGGAATTTTGAACATGGACTAAATACCGTGAAAAGATGCGAAGGAATATAGACCTCATGCTTTGTCTTGAATATTTTCATGATGTGTTTTCTGCAATTTCCAGGAACTAGAAAGTGGACTGAAGAATTCAGTGCAATCCAATTTCTAGTTGAGTAGCTAATGGTACAATAGGAATTCAGTTTGCCTGTTTCTCCTTTTCATTATCCAGTGTAAGCTCTTTTGTGTCTCACAAGTAACATTGCATTAAACATCTCTACTCAGCTCCATTAGCACCCACAGTAAAAGAGCAGAATATAGAAGCCAAAGGGAATTAGCTGCTTCATTTCTGGAAGTATTTCCTCTGATGTGAAAATCAAGATCAGAGCGTTGTTTTGGAAGGTGAGAGAAGTTCCTCAAGTTACACACTAGCTTTGGCAATCAATAGTAAATCTATCAATGTGAGAACAACAGATTCTCCATCCTGAGGATTAGGTCAGGACAAAGCTGAGTATCTCGAGGCATACATTTTCAAGAGGGATCAATTTACCTGAGAATACAAGCAGGTGAAATGAAGGGGAGGAAATGTTTTTTTAATAATTTAGACATTTCTAAAATTAACACTGAGATTTTATTTAATCCCAAATTAGCCATTGCTAATTCAGACAAACTTTGTTTCCTCAATCCTGGAAATACTTAAAACAACCATCTTGCATCTAGGCCTTCACACACTTGGGTATAGAATAGTTTTCATACAAAGGGCATTTTAAAATGTTATATTAGTGAATTTTGGTTGTTATGGACTGGAACTCCGCCAGCCACTTAGCAGTTAAAGGTTTAATCTCCCAGCAATTAAAGTTTTCATTACTAAGCAATTAGCACTTAAAGTTTGAAGTGATAAGCACTTAAATGCATTCTGGAAATGCTGGGTTGGTGATAGCAAAGCCGGGCAGGGTTCTGAGGAATAGCAAGCCTGGAAAAGTGATTTGGTTAAGGCTGTCAGGGAGGAAAGTGCTTCAGAGCTCTGCGAGCCTTGATCATAGTTTATGAAATAAAGGCTGTTGGAGCAGAGCTGGCTCAGTAGGAGAATGCACTACAGATGGAGCCTGTAGAGAACAAGAGAAAACAGTTGAGTAATTAGGAAGGCTTGGTAGCTTAGGAGTTGAGTTTAATACTCAAGGATCATAGTGCGTGGCCCAGTCAGTCCTAGCTCCATCCAGACTCAGCTGCTGACATCGAGGCATGCCAGGATATTTACGTGCCATATAATGTAAACATCGGAAGAAGGTGCTGTTGCTGGCAGACAGTGAAGACTGGCTGGAGTTAAGCTTTGCAGCAAGGTTTCTTCAGTGATGATTTGCCAGTTGGGAAGCCTGAACACCAAGACTACAGAACTGAAATAATCAAAGATTTGCCAATAAGAAAAAAGACAGGGAGACTGTTGGTTGGATTACATTCAGTAGCAAATATGTCATTGAATATACAAGTAAAAGTCTATAAACCTCAAATATAGCGAAATAGTCTTTTGTTTATGCTTTGGAATACAACTTTAACATGCTAGCTGCACCCAACCCAAATGTCTGTGTTCCAGCAGACCAACACAGAAATATACATACATGCAGGTTACATTCCTATACCTTCCACATACGCAGGTAAAGCATCAACATAAAGACTGTGCAGTGGGTGATATAACTGTAGACAATCTCCATTAGAATTTCAAAGGAGCTATTTAGCATTTTTTCGTATTGAATTGTTTATTTACAGTTCACTATTTAAAAAGAAAAAGCATCGGAAAAGGTTTATCTTCCAATAAATCAAGACCATTATGACATCAAGTCCCAAAGCCTAATGGTAGAAAGGCAGTTACAGAAGCTGTCTCTTATAAAATATTATGTATGCTATATTATATTGGATAGCTGAATGGAAAGAGCTTCTACGAAGAATTGGAAACAATTAGAAATGGAAAAGTACAATATGGAAAGAATAGGACTGATGATTTTTGGTTGAGGTTCTTATGGGAATCAAGTTGGGAAACAAGCCATTGTATATACCATTTGACATTTTAATGGGCTGTTTGAATCTGACATGGTATATAATGCTGTATGCATGCACATTCCAGCATTATTGCTGATAGAATTATCCTAATATTCTTTATCAGTGAAATTTCATCTTAAAATTTAATTCTCGATGTTTCAAATAATAGTATTGGACACACCAAACTAATGCTGTTAAACCTACAAGCTGCTCAACAGCTTCAGAAGACCAAAGCATAATACTCCTAACTTTGTATCTGGAAAGGGTTGGGTTGGCCTCAATGGAATTATCACTTTCTCAAACACCTACTTAGTTGCTTTGTTTGATGGGGGACAATGTCTTTGTGCAAAACAAAGAAAATGAAACTGAGATAAATCATCAAACAAGCTCAGAGCAAGTTCAGGTGCACAAGTGCCTGTGGTTTAAATGGACAGGTAGCTAGCTATGTGGATAACTGTTAGACCTAAAATAGCTGTAAAGGAAACCTGTCTCCATTTTCCAGGACTCTTTAAAAAATAAAATTTCTCCCAATAATAAACAAGATGGCAGTGAGATGCTTCACCAGGTTCTGATTTGGTGCTTAATAGATTTTTTTAAAAAACAAAATTTAAAAAAAAGGCTTAGTTACAGGCAATAGGATCAAGAGGTTGAAATGCAGCTAGTTTTGTTGTTTCCACCTTGTTGTTTCTGTGCTGAAATTTTTGAAGCGCTTCAGAAAATTTTAGAAGTATGTTTTGGGTAGTTTCAGCTGAAATGATTGGAATTTCTCTGTATAATGCATAGAGTCAGACAGTTCAAAGGGCCTAATTTGGGTCTTTTGCACATATGGTTGAAAGTTGGATGATAGGTACCATTCTTTCACTGCTCACCCATTTATTGACCATTTAAAACTGAGTTTCAACACTAATCTGATACCTTACAGTCATTACATCTTACAATACAAGAGTTTGTTACATGCTATAACATCTCTAATAACTTGTATCCTCTGATACAAAGCCAAAAGAAACTACTGCATTTTGTGCCACTCCAAAACATACACATAGGCATAAACTAGCATATTTTATCAGTAAGTTTTTCTATTTTGGCTATTTTGGTCAGAAAAAAATTAAGTCACCTTAATAGATAAATGATTTCTCTCATCTTGGGCAGCTGTTATTTCTATTTCCACGTACACAGTGAAATAAAACTAAGACATTGTAATGACCATAAATACTGCTCATAGTAAGTTTACTTGCTCTAGTGATTTCTACTTGCCTGAGAAAAATAACTTTAAAATTTTACCGGAGGCTTATAGAGCATCTTTTTCAATAGAACCCAGTATTTTTTATGGGACTAACCCTCTGGGACTCCAGTAGGATGCTTGAGGAATTAGTGCTCCATGTGTATGTTTGCAAGTATTTTTAATATTGCTTTTTAAAAGTTAGGCAAACGGATAGTAGTAGAATATAATTTTTAAAAGTAACTCATCTACTTCATAAAAACAGCGTAGATTGAATTCCTTTTTTACCTCAGTCTTTCCACCTTCCTCTTTCTCTTTTATTCTCTTTGATGTCTGCAGCTGTTGTCGGCCAAATAAGGCCAGCAGCTGCCTGCAGTGCTGCTGTTGTACCAGCTGCTAAAGGTCTACCCTTCACCAGGCAGCCAGTTCTCCCTGCACTGTGCTGCAGAGGTTGTGTGTTTATCAGCTTGGTGGCACGCACACAGACTTCAAGCTGACAATCCAGTCTTGTCACGAACTCTCAACCTGCAAGTACTCAGCATCTAGTGTGCTCATGTTGATTTCCTTGTTAAACAAAATGTCCAAAGTGTCAGAAGAATGATATCAAGCACATTACGCTACATAACCAAATGACAATATTTCTCTTTATTTTAGCTCTTTAATACCATCTTTAGCTGAGTGGGAAACATAGATTGCATGACCCTGGGGAACCTTGATGCAATGTTTATTATTGGAAAAATGTATGGCTTTCAAAAGATAAAATGTATTTCAAATATCAAACCTCTCCCTATGCTGAGCTAAATGCCGCCTTGACGTGTGCCTTGTACACCCTGTGTTGACAGATCTGAAGTTCGAGTAAGAGCAGAATTTGACCAGCTAAATTTAACATAATAGGATTATGAATGCTGCAAGGGCAAAGGATTTCCTAAACATTAAATCCTGCGGTGTGCCTGAATTCTGTTTTCAGATTTAGTCCTAGATAGTGTGGTTCTAGGGCTATACACTAACAAACCACCAAAGGAAGATCTTTATTTTGTGGTAGTGATTTCAAATGTACAGTGCTTAGAGTGACAGCTACTCAGTAGTGTATGTACTGGGAGGGCATTATGTAAGTTTACCCTAACATTTTGCCTTTTTTTTTTTTTTTTTTTTTTTTTTTTTGTTGTTTGGATTCTTTAAAGTAATAATAGGAGTTTTAAATTCCACATAACAACACAAGTCAGTTTTCTGCTGAATTCTGGGGAGGTTTTACTGATGTTAATAAACCTTTTTTTAACAGTATTTGCAAATGCAGAGCACATTGTTCAACTGGAACTTTTGCCAGTGACTGGGACAAAGCTTTATGATAGTGACCCACAGTCATGGCCTTGTCTTTACTACTCTTACCATAGAACAATCACAGAAGCAATTACCATACAAGATCTTGTACAACAAAATTTTTTCAGCAGCTCCATGTAACAAAATAACTTTCTATTTTTGTGCAAAACAGCCACTCACAAGGGAGCAGATGAGGAATCTCCCAGTGATATAGGCTCCTACCAAACTCAGTTTCACTAATGGTGGAATTTCCAGAAAAAAATGACAGCAAAAGACCTCCTTTGCAACAAAGATAGTAGCTCAGTAGTTAGAGTTTATCATGTTGAACTCTGAGGAATTCTGTCAGATAAGGCTACAGTGTTTTAGCTCTCAGTTAGTACTGGTTAACAGAGAATGTTCCCAGATGATGCATCCTTCATTCTTAACTTTTGGGTTCGCTTTCCCTTGCAAGTGATTTGTGGAAGAACAAAATTCAATGGATATTTTCATCACATATTTTGTAAAAGGTCTAAAAAGGAACATCAAGAGAGATATGCTCAAACTTGATAGTTCTTGGGTGGGTGGTCCAGGCAGTCAGCTGGGATATGAGCAATGCAACCTTCTGGCATGTTTTACCAGAGCAAGAAATTGAACTTTGAATTCTTCCATTACCAGCCAAATGAGCAAATTATTGGAGTGTTGGATCCTCTGAGTAGTTATGAAGGTCAGTCCTCATCATCTCTTCCAAAAATTCCATTCTCATTTAAATAAAAAACTGACTTTCCCAAAGTCTTTTCTGTCAAGCTCTAATTATCAGGTTTTGCTCACAGTTCAAACCATTCTTTCTGTACACTGCAATTTGAAAACAATATGTAGTATAGAGCCACAAAGGCTCCTCTATAGTAATCAGTACATCACAGTAACCCTGCGCTACTGACAGGGCACTGTTAAGGGCACAGGTGCCTTAGTTGTGCATCCAAGAGGCTAAATTTCAAATTTATTTGCAAGTACCACAATTTCAGTGGTATTTGACCATTTATCTAAGGAGTAAACATGGCTTTTAAATTGTTCCCTTGCAGCAAACCTTGCTGATGTTGAGATTTGGACATGTATTTTACTGAAAGGAACTGATTTTGGAAGAGGTAGATTGATTTTTTAATATTTTTTGTGTGTATGTCAAAGATTTGAAGTTTAGTAGAACTCTCATTAGTAAGGAGAGAAACAAACCAGCTACAACTTCATTCCTCAAATTAAACCAAATCTTTCTGGAAGACTGCAAATCAAGTTGACTGAAGGAGACCATCCACATTTCCCCTTTCCCAGTGATGGCATTAGCTCAGTCTGTATGACCTCTCTGCCAAGTTCCTACAGGTCTTCCACTTTCTAACTTTGTTTCTTTCCTGACAGCTGCCTCTCCATCTCCATCTCTATCTAGTGACTCTTCTGTTCCCTTTCATGTCCAGCCCTAGAGTTAGAAACTCTTGAGAAATAGTTTTTAGGCCTAGTTTATATAAATAAAGGCCCAGCTAGTTCTGGCTATTTCACTATAGATTAGTATGATGGGGTTTTTTTCTGTGTCTTTTTAGAAGTGAATGTATACTGGTCTAGCATCACACTAGTGATCACTTACCACCAGGCTTCCTAGCTGTCCTGCGAACCTACAAAAGCCCGTTTATGCGCCTCAAATCGGTCAGAAGCGTACTGCCTGGGCTCCTGTTTGTCAAAGAAGGCAAAGATTATTGTCAAAATCAAAATGCTTTACAAGATCAGTTACTTTCCATAGAGCATAAAGTAAGGGAGAAATGGAAGAAAATAACTGCTTTTTTCCATATACGCAGGATAAAATATTTTCATTTTTCCTTCCTAGGTGGCTTCTTTTCAGAATTTGGGGGGTTTTGTGTTTACACAACTATGGTGGGATGGATTCCCTACCAGTACTTGCAGGACAGTAATAAAGAGAGCCAGGGAGCTGTGCCCCTGGGAACACCCTCGTTGCCTTAATGAAGGAGAGCTGTGAAGTAAAACAGCAGGAATTTGACTTGAAGGAGGTGCCGGTTTTGAGTCTGGTCAGAAAGAAAACATTGCTGACTGCATGCAGCTCAGAGCTCAAGAGCAGTGGGGACATTAAGAGATGTGCCCAAGGAGAGATCAGCTGGTGGAGAGCGAGGGGGGCTGCACCCACCTGCCCACAGACCTTTGCCCACTATGGAGTGGGCTGCTGAGGCCACTGCTTGCTGGCACCAGGTGCATCCTCAAACTTCAGATTAAAGCATAAAAGGTTTTATCTTCTTGATAAAAGAAAGAACTCTGGGGTAAAGGAAATGCTGCCTAGGATTAGAAAGGTATGGAATTTGTGTTGGGTGTTCTTAATGAAATTAAACCTCCGCCTATATTCAAATATATATATATATATATATACATATATATGTATGCCTATATGTACCTATAGGTTAAAAAGAAGTCAGGTTCTTCTACAGGGATGTTTTATGTAGGCATCATGCTGCCCAGGGTGCAAAGAGGGCTTTGTAGAACATTGCTGAGCACTGTATATTCAGGATCTGAGTGTTTCAGAAAGTGCAAAGAGATTGAATAGGAAATGCTTTGAGGTTTTTTTTTCCCCACTGTCTTTATATGTCATTTACTATGTAAGTGCCACCTTCTCTTGTGAGGAAGGACATGCTGTGGTTTCATGCCTGACTGCATGGACACTGTACATCCAGTGGGATAGCCTGTAAAAATCCTGGTGTTGCCATTGGCTTATGGCTTGGAGCCTTTACTTGTGCAAGCGTCTTCCCTTGTCTGACCCCTCTCATTTTTTTACAGTGAACTAACTGTAAAGCAGTTTACAGTGCATATTGCCATCTAGCACAAGCTTGCTCTCTCTTTTCAGGAGGGTCTATTATCTCTGCTTTAGGTCTTAACATCATTATTTGGCTTTTTTCAGCTCTAAGCACTGAGTGGGGCGAGCTCCCCTTTGTCTACAATATATAGTGTAAAAATACCTGTATGGTAAAGCATAAAAAATACCTGTGTGGTAAAGCACTGTACACTCCTGGCTTATGCTTTATGGTGATACTGAAATATGAGTACGAATTAATCATCAGTGCAATTCACTAACATGAAAGTAAGAGTCTTGTACCTTAAAGAAGAGAACAGGTATTTCTGACAACAAATACTATATTTGTCTATTAATGTTCTTATTTTAAAAGAGAGGAAAAAAAATGTAGGGATATGAAGGAAAAAGTTCTAAAATAGAGTTGTCCCTGTAGTAAGACCAGACGTTCAGCTGTTATAAATTGGCAATGCTCCACCCACTCCAACACAGCTATGCTGATCATGCCAGCTGAAGAACTGACCCTGAATATTATCAAAGTTTTCTTGGAGGTGACAGGAAAAGAAATCCTTTACAATTTCCTCTTTAAGAACTCAGGATTTCCGTTTTTATAACTGCAAACTTCTGAACAATTCAGAATGAAATGTGGAGCACAGAGACAGGGAACACCACACTGACTGTATTTGATTAGAGTAATCCTTTTTTTCCTTCTGTGTGGTTACTACAGCCAAGTAATTATTTATCACACTATCAATTGCTTGAAGCACTGTAGACTACAGGTTAAATATTCTCATGTCAGTGTGAGCTTCTGCTCCAAGTTCTCATTGAAATCTAATGACTTTCATCTTCAAAAGAAATTTTAATGAGTTCAAAGTATCTACCCTTCTGTTTTAATTGTTGTACTTCGTACACTTCGCATTCTGCAGATCAAAACCACCTTTTTTTTTTTTTTTTTCACCTGAAAATACTGTTGACAAGCTCTTTCCGGAGCTCTCTTCTTCTGTCCACTTTTTATTAGTCATATTCATGTAAGATATAAATCCAGAAATATGCAACATGTGCACATTTAAAACCCATAACAGATCTCGTACTTACCACTGAAGAAGTTAACATGTGCCAGCCACTGTTACTTTGATTAGCCTGAAATCAAGAGATGTCTCAGATGCTAGTGTCTGTAACAGTCAAATAAACCCACTAAATAAGTGGTGGTAAATGTATTTGGTACAAGTACCAAGACTTCTTCTGGACTGCATGTGGAACAAAGCACAAAAAAATGTATTTTTGTGCCTGTATGTATAGGGAGCTACATACATATTGTTGTCCTGTCCTTTCCTCACTTCCACGTGCCTTCTGCATGTATGTCTTGGGTGCCATTCATTCAGCCCTATTGGCATCTTCACACATTCCTGTATTTTCATAATCCCCTTTTGCTATGAGCATGCTGCTTCTGCTCATCCTCATAAATATTAATTACTGTGCTCAGGTTGAAATAAATATAGACAGACAGCTTTGCAAGTGGAAAGTTATCAGATTTTTTCTAAGAAGCTGTAGTCTTGTATTCAAAGTTCCAGTCAGTATTTAGAATCTAAATGGAATATGAGTGTGACCTGTGATTGGCTGCCAGCAATTGGAGGGATTGGAGCTCTCTGAAGCACCTGCCCTTAATAGTTAAGTTTGCAGTATTCTAAACAGACAACACTTGATTTATTCTGTCCCACCAGCCCTTTAGAGATAATTATTTCCCTTCTGCTTTCTTATAAAATTGTATAATATATAGCATTTTAGTATCTGACATCAGTGTGAAACATTGCTGTGATGGAGAGAGGGAGCCTAGTAAGTCATTGGCATTGCAAGATATACTGGATGGATATAGATCGAGGGATTCTTTGATCAGTTCTACAGGTCTAGATTTTTTTCCTATTGTGTTTATCTGGTTGTTCAGTAGATGATAATGCAGAGAGCTCTGCGACACTCCTCCAATAACAATGGCTAGCAGACAATTAAAATGTCAGCTTCTACTCATTGCTAAGGGTGGGCCAGATCATTTAAGTTCTCAAGTGACATATGTGATAAATCAAGACTAGAACTATTGCCTTATTATGGTTGATCTGGTTTTATTTTTTTAAATTCAGCTCTGACCATAAAGAAGCACTGAGACCCTTCATGATTCAATAGACCAAGCTTTACCCCAGTATCTAGAGAGGGACCAAACGCAAGCATCAAATGAAGGTATATTAGCAAAAAAGTTCAAAATTAATTGTTCCTACGTGGTTTTTGTTACTGCATAAAACCTTCTTGGGAGTATGCAATGAAGGAGCACAGTTTAGTATGTGCTTTATCATGGGAAATGAAGAACGCAGCACAAAAACGTACTGCTTACATTTTAAAAAGGTATGAAGTGTATCCGTTATGGAAGATTCAGCTGTATGCACATTGCATGCAAGAACAGTTCAGACACTTGAAGCTCTTCGAAATCTGTGTGCTTAGAATAAGGATTAAATCTGCTTTCAAGATTCCTGAAGTACAGCAGTGAGATACAGATCTAGGTCTCTAGATCTGACCTGACTCTTTGAGTATTTTTAAATTATTTTTAGAAAGTAAATGACAAGCTAAGTACCTGTGCTCATCTCTTTATATGATGGTCCAACTTTAGAACTCAGTTACTAGTTATTAAGGAATTTTAAAAATTGCTCTTTTCTAGCTACTAATTTACTATCAGCCATCCAAAGACAGATTGGTAGGATATAAATGAAATGCTGTAATTATACAAGGGAGGGGGTCACTGACCTCTGGATTGCAATATCTTGTCTCTTTTGTCCTGTCCTCATACCACCCAGTCTACAGGATGAAATTGCATCTTTTTCTTTGGTTGTCTCAAGAATGAGGTGGTATTGGAAACTAGTGAGGCATGGCACAATGTAGGTGTTCATAGCTTGCAATAATTTACCCATTTTCATTTTGTTTGGTTTTATTAACACCTGTGTCTCCAGGGAACACAGGGAGGAGGGGAGGAAAGGAGAGAATACTTCAGCAATAATCTAATGATCAGCACTTATGCTCCCCCCGCCAGCCCTGCTGTTATGTCAAATGTCGAGATACCTCACGGCCAAGCAATTTATAATGCAAAATGCATATATATATATATATATATATATATATATATATATATATATATATATATATA
>NW_020799113.1:13602231-13626932 GCF_003259725.1 Athene cunicularia | reverse complement strand
TTTTTTTTTTTTTTTTTTTTTTTTTTTTTTTTTTTTTTTTTTGTAATGCAGTGGCTGTTTGTCAGCTGTTGTAATTGGCATACATCAATGGAACCACTCAGAAATATACCATCTGAGGAATTAGTTGCTTAATGGAAGTTAATCAAAATTCCTTACAGGAGAGTAGCAAAACATTCTTGGACAGCATTTGAACACAAAGAAAAAAACATAAGAAAATATAGGATTGCAATCTGCTGAAGTTTCACCTGAGTATTTGTTTCTAGAGTATTTCTGAGGCTATTGGTGTTCTAGACAGCAGAACACAAAGATTTGCTGTTAACCAAAGCATTGTGAGCTTTGAGAAATTACAGTAGGGTTTAGTTACAGACCTGATTTAAACATAACCAAAAAATTCAACAGCAAATTTTCAAAGTCAGAAACAGAAGAGGTTTCTTTAGTGTAATTTCCTTTTCTTCTTTTTAATTGTTAGAAAACTTTTTCAGTACAGCATAAATGTAGCATCATATTGGCTTAATTGTCAGTATTATTGTATTTTTTATTTTATAAAATTAAATAAATCTGCACAGGGTACTTGTCGGACTATCCCTATTTCGCTCATAAGTGTGATTAATTGATGTTGTTTTTTAACAAAGCTACTTCTTTTTTTTGCTACTAAATAAATCATATGTGAATTGTCCATATTCAGGCAAATGCTGTACATTTAACAAAGCTTTTCTTAAAAATCCTATTTGGATTTCATTTCTCAGTGTGATTCTCTGTGTATTGCATTCATAAGACTGACACTAAGACTGATCTGAAAACCTTCTGCGAGATAAAAAAAAAAAGGCATAAAAGAGCCCAGTTTTATAGTCTTTTTAATAGGGATTTAATATCTGCAAAATCTAACTGCAGTAATAGAATTATTGTGATTTATATGCTCTGATCCTTCAGATTTGAGTTCTGTGTTCACAGTATCAATGGCAGGTTTTGTTCTTTGTTTGTTTTCCTGCGATTCGTGTGTGTGTGAAACTGGTGAGGAGGAGGGATTGAATGAAAGAGAGAAAAGAAAGGGCGGGGAGGGTAAAGTGCAAAAAAATACACAGATAATTCCTTACCATCACCTGTCTTGTCCTAGGAGAAATGGAAAGTAACACAATTTTTAAGATAATGGTATTTCATAAGTTTCAAGTGGAGTGAGCAAATCAAGCCTACTGCCTCGTTCTTCTTTCTGACTGTATATACATCCTCATGATTTTTTTCTCTTTGGGTATGAGAGTAGAAAAGGTAACAGTATCAAGTTTGATATTTAGCAAATCAGAAGGTGGTTGTAGTGAGCAACTTAGTCTGCAGGTACCATTTGGTATCCTAATACGTGCTCAAGATGTAAAATACTACATCAATAAAAGCATACTTAAAAGTATAAAGTGAAGCCTAAAATAGTGGGTTACACTCTAAGAGAAAGCCAGCTTTAAAAAATGTATGTAAATTGAAAAGTTCATATTCTCTTTTGAATGACAGGTTTTGAGGTCTTAGAACTTTAAGAACAGTCTTCAGCAAAGCATCTAAGGGTGTGCTGCACTGCAAGGCGTGATGGTCTCTGAGTTAATGTGGAATAACCCACCTCTGCAGTCAAAAGAGGGTAGTGAGAGGATAGTGCGTTTCTGTTATATTCACTTTGAGGAGCTTTCTCATGCCTGAGCTAATGTTTCTGAGAATGCACCTCCAGTCTAGAGTTGGCAGCTCATTTAGAGTTACCACAAGGATTTCTATACCACAGCAATACATCAGAGTAATCAACCTTATCAGATCTGTGGTTTAACCTGCCTGTGAATCATTGGTTTCACTTAGTTGAATTATTTAATAATCGGGCTTTTTAATTATAATTGAACATAACTAAGGTTTTAAACAAAACATTATTTAAAATTGAAAAGATCAAATGATTTTTTTTTTTTTCCCCCGAGTATTGCCTAGTCAAAAAAAAACAACCCTCAGCTGCAATTATGTGTGGGATTAAATTCAAACTTGTGAATTTTCTCAGTTGAGTGAGGGGGAGCACGGGGAGAGAGAAAGCCAAAAGGTTGTGCAGCAGTGTAAAAAAAAACAAAAAAAAACCCAAAACCCACAAAAAATAAACAAACAGTAAAACACTGGAAGTAAAAACTGAAGGCATACTCAAATGGTTGCTTGGATTTGCCATGATTGTCAGTACTCTGAAGCACAGGTTTTGTGTTTTCTAAGTTACTAGTTTTGCAGCAGGCAGTGGGAGATGCAGACTGTATTGCTTACTACTCATGCTTTAGTGATGAAGGGGCAGACTGGGGAAAATGAAAGGTGGTCAGCAGCTGTATGAATAGGCAAACTGATGTTATCTTCCTCCTCTGTCTTGATCTCAGTCTATCATCTGTCACATGCTGTTGCTATGTAAGTGTGTGACAGTGAAATGAAGTCATAGGAGAGAAGCATGGCCCACTGTTCCCTAAAGAGCCAGAGCCACATGGTGTGCAGGTGGACAATGTAGTTGCCCTGGCAGTGTAGGAGGGAGAGGACCGTATTAATAGATTCAGGAACTTGCATGCACTTGTGTATGTGCCCGTACTTTCTGCACGTTGAAAACTGTCTATTTTGCATTTCTTAATTCCATCTACATCTCTACAGACAGCAAAGCTGTCTTCTCTTCCTGCAAGTGAAATAACTAACACCACAGGTTGCAACTGTCTGTGGATGCTATTTTGAGAAGTATTTCATACACAGTGTTCCAGCCATCTGTGTGCTAAATCTACTTGAATAGAGGGCAGTTTAAATGCTCATCGAACTCTGCTTCTGTCCATCTAGTTGACTTAATGAAAACTGTAATCTGCCTTTGGTGAGGAGCTGCACGTTATAAAATGTTACACTTCTGGGTTTTGTCTTTTCCCTATTGCATATTTCTTTGGAACAAATCAAGACCCCTCATGAACGCTGATCAGAGGATTATTAGAGTTTTCAGAGGCTAAGAATTGCTGTGCAGCTCTAGGAAACAAACTGAGGTTATAAATAAAAAGTCAGCAATGGTACCCCTCTGACCCAAACTGCATTTTGCCGAGTGAGGGAACATGCTGAACAACACCTCCTTCTCTAAGGGTAAAGGTGAAATAATCCTGTACTCATCCTCTTGAGCACTTGCTGTTACATCAGAGTGCTCGGGACATGGAGAAAAGCATAAAGCATGAAACCTCGCCAGAGCTGTAAGTTCTCCTCACCTCTCTCATCTGCTGTTATTGCAATCAAACATCAGATCTAGGTGGTTTATGTGGTAGTCTTTGGGAGGTACTGGCAATAGGTTCCAAGGAAATATAACTATTTAATTCTGTATGATAGCTTTTTTTTTTTTTTGGTTATTTGTTAAGAATTTTCTGATGTGAGAAAAAAAGAAACGGGAGACTTTGAATTCGACAGATAGTTGCAAGAAACAAATAGGTGCCTGTTGCCCAGACTGCCACTGCTGATGGCTTGTGGTCCCTTTTTTTTTTCATACCGTCATCACTAATACTATGACTAAGCATGCTTATACCTACATCATAACCTTTGTATAGCAGCCTGTGCCAGGACTGGTAACAGACGATGGGACCTCACAGTAATTAGTCTGGGAAATAAGGTGGGCTCTTCTTTGCATGCCTTGGCGGTAACATTCAAGATGCTGTAGTTGTTCTATATCTGTTCCTTATTTCTGCCTATGCCTACCACAATCACTACTTTCCAAATCCTGACTCTTTAAGAAAGGCAGTTTTGGCAAGTACCACATGTCTGGCATGTCTGAAGTTGTAGTATGTCAGTGAAGGATAATTCTAAAGATCTAATCTGGAGATTAAAATAGCAAGAAGAATGGAAATTCTATGAAAAGGACTGGTGTGGTAGTGATCTTGGGATTCTGTTCAGGAAGGTGCTTTCTGAAGGTTTTGCTTAGAAGAGTCAATGACTGGTCTCTTGATCTGGTACATAGAGAAACTTCATCAGTCATTGTGCATTAGACATTATACAAGCTTTTTAGTAGTGTAGTGAGATTTTTTCATCTCTGTGAGCATACCACGATTGGAGGTGGGCGGGTTTGATTCTTCAGCATTAATGGTTAATTTCCTGTATGCTCAGAACCAAATTCTTTGCTTAAATCACTCTTTTTTTTTTTTTTTTCCTCACCCACCTTCTTCCTTATACAATTCACTCTACCACTTTGATCTACTCTGAAACACATAGGTTATGTCAAATACCTCACATTCACTTCACTAACTTGTGCAACCACAGCAAACATTTGCCCAAATAACCATTTAGCTTTCCAACTGGACACAGGTATGCAGTTTTGCAATCTTGTATGCAAATTATTTAGCAGTAACTTTTCCTGTGCTTCTCTGTGGAAGTAAGAACTGCAACTTTTGCCCAAGAAAAAAGACCGTCTTTTAACAGTAAAATATATTGTGCCCTCAAATTTCTGCATTTGCTGTTTTACTTACCACTATGATAGAAGTTATTAATAAACCACAAAAACTAGGAAAATTGTCACCTGATACTTTAGTTTTCTTTTACTTGCCAGACCCCATACCTCCATTCATCTTTGCAGCTCCTTTTCCTTCCAAGACCTTTGCTAAATGCTGTGTTGATCAGAAGCAGCATGATAAGGCTCAGGCTAGCACGAGTGGAATGCTAAACTAAACATAAACTTTCATCTCTGTCCACACCTGTACCTTCTGTGCATCAGCAGCGTGTCGGTATTTTAACCAGTAATTCTTACAGTATCTTCTTGCTTATGATTAACTGTATTTCCCAGCATTATGTGTGTTCAGATAATTTGAGGCCCCCTTTGTTTCTGTCAGACAGAGAATTATATGATGAAATCTGTTCAGACTGACTTCAGCCAAGCATCTGAACTAAAAGCTCCCTTATAAGAAAGGGCAGAGAAACATCCCTTGAGTTTATCTGCACTGAGGGTACCTAACTCTAAAAGTTTACAGTTTGTTCTTTAAAGGTACGCAGAGTTTGGTGCTGAAGTAGGTCAGTATCCAGCTTCTATACAAATCCAGTAGAAAGGTTTAGGCTATCCTCTTTCAGGAATGGTGGCTTTTTCTATATCCTCCCTGAATCTGAGTATCACACAGCTACTTGATACTCCAGTTTAAACCACAACAGAAATAATTTAGTCAAATAGAATGCGATTATCTGAATCTTGTATTTGATTAGGACACTAGGGTTAGCAGCTGGATAAATAGGCTGTGATCAACTGGGCCAGTAGTGGCTACAGAAATTCAACCCCCTAATGTTAATATCTTATCTGAATGCATTCACTTCAGCAGAAATATCTCATACAACATAGGGACAATCCTTCTGTTCAAAACCTGAAGGAGAAACTCAATGTATCACAACATCTGCAACAGTTTCTGAACCTTACCTGAACACATGAGATCTGATGCACCTTGGTATACATCCAAACCAAAATGCTAATTTCAATAGAGCAGTTAATTTCTTGCAAGATTTTAGGCCTAGTGGTCACTGTTGTTACAAGGGATGTCATTAAGCTTTGTATATAAACTCTACAATTTCAGTTCATCAAAGAATTAAGAAAAAATATTTTAACCTATTCTTCAGAAACTGATAGGTAACATGTTCTGAGGAGTTTAATTGGATGCCGTTTATAAATTGACTGTACCTAATCTGGATTGGTTCCAGGATTGCTATTATTATGCTAAGATGAACAACGAGAATTTGGTTTTACTGACAATTATGATGATAATGTATGTGATGCATAGGTAGTTCTCTTGTATAAATTTCTGATCTGATGCACCACGAGAGGCACAGTGATGCAGATAACCTAGGTTGCCACTCATCCCACTGTAGTACTATACAAATAATGTGTTCTTTGATAGCTGATTGCAATAACTATGGAATATACTGATGATGAGAAGCCCTTCTTAACGGACTTTGAGCGATGGTTAATTTAACCTTTCACTTTTTCTTTTTTTTTTTTCTTTTTTTTTTTTTTTTAGTTCAGCGCTATGAGCTCTGTACTTCAAGTAAAAATACTATGGTAATTATTGGGGATGAGTAGAAAGTTTCACTATGCAGTCAACAAGCACCTATCCCCAGCAGGAGCAAGGTTCAGTTGTCTGCCCAGCTGATCTGCTGAATATGGTGTTTAGTCCACCACGCTCACTACTTTTTCATTTGAGGCATTCCATACACCATAAGCTCTACTCAGAACTTATAAAAAGAATTACCTTATGAATTCCCTTTAGAAGGTATTTAGAAGTCCTCCTTACTTTGCCCTTCCTACACAGACTACCTTGTAGTCTAGATCTTCCGTCTAGGTTGACCATTCTGTCACTGAATTGCTCTACTTCCTTGACTATGTACTAATAATCCCTCCAACCCAACTTCGGTTTTAAATAAATTGAGCAGTCTACGGTCATCATCTAATCTCTTCCTACTCAATAGTCAATGGAGAGAAAAAGAATTCCTCTCCACAGAACATTTCAGATGTTTTATTTTCAGATGGGATTAATCATTCACTGAAAAAAACCAAAAATAGGAGGCTAGGTGATTTGCACAGGAAAGCCCCTTATCAATAGTACTGCTACTTTCTAATTGACAGTGGAGATCATCAAAAGTAGAGGTGCAGATTTTAGTTTGGTTGGTTGGTTTCTGAAATTGCTAAATGTTCTTGAAGAATAATTTCAGAGAAGCAAAACTGGTTGCCATATTTTTATTTCATAAATTCGTATGGGATGTGGAGGAAATGTATCTTTACATTCCTCAAAAATGGAAAAATGGAAAAAGACTTGTTGCTCTGTATTAACTAGCTTAAATGTTTACAAAATTCTAAGATACTTGAAATTTACATGCAGGAAAAGTTTTCTTTGATCCCTTTTTAGGTGCCTATAGTGGGCAAACCTGAATGTGAAAAACATGTAGGTGGGGCACAATCTGTTTGGATGTAACACCCATGCAGTTGAAGAGATGTACTATTAAATTCTAACTTTCAGAGTTATTAAAGAACTGTCCTGAGTATAAATGTCAACTAAAACTATCCTTAATGAACCAAAGTGTTCCAAGAGGGAAGAAGGAGATGAAGCCCCTGTTATACTGGTAAATGAAAACAATCACAGCAGACTCTTTGTTGGGCTTGCTAGTGCATGGAAGGGATAAAAGCGTACATACAAAATAATAAATATTTTAACTAGATTTTACCTGTGCTTGAGTATGCTATTAGGATTTATTTTTTATATATGCAACAGTACAATCAGTAATCTTCTAGATAATACCTCAAATGATGAAAGTAACCAAAACTGAGACTAAAGATTTTTAGCTGAGGTGGGTTTTTTTTCCCCACTGTTGGAAATGCAGTGAAAGCTATCATGAAAACCTGAAACAGGCCTTAGAAGTCACAAGTCTAAAAGATGACATTCAAATTAGCCTTACTTTTGAGTTCATCAAAATTGTAAATTATTCCTCTAATACACACTGTAAATGCTTTTATATGACATTTTTTTTACCTATCTTTGTGGTGCTCTACTAGACTAAAACATGTCTCCTATGTATAAAGAAATCTCCCTATTTTCCTTGCCCTTAAATAGCCCTTTATATAAACCTGCAGGTTTCTTCTCTAAAGATTCTGTGTAATAAAGCTGCATGTTTTTTCCTTTTCCTTTAGCTAGTTACCAACAAACTGTTCAAGTTTATACATGCTAACAGTTTCAAAAAGTAAAGAAACTCAGTGCTGATGGGGAAGCAACATGTGAACTTTTAAAATGTAATCTTAAATTACAAATACCAAAATTAAAAGGAGTCTCTTTTTTAAAGAATATGTGTATTAACTCAAAACTTGACTTTTTTTTTTTTTGTCAAATTTCAGAAGCATTTTTTCTCAATTACAATGAACTGACAAGCATAGATATATCAAAGTCTTATTGGGAAATTATTACTGTTTTTTGAAAATGTAGGTCATAGCTATGTAGCAAATTGAAATAATACTCCCAAACATAGGCTTATCATAAAAATCCATTTATTTCCTGATTCTATTTGAATACATAAATCTACGCAAATCCAAACTGATTTAATAATTTCTTCTGAGGGAGATTTAACAAACAATTATGTTTTCAATCCATGCAGAGTCAAGAGAAGATACTGGAAAGGTTTACTCCAATATGGTGTTTGATGTTTTCATGACTGAAGAAAATCCCGAAGAGACAAACTAAACATACATCATCAGTCCATGCCAGTCCTTCTCAGGGCCTAGCGCTGATAACTGTTTCATAATGTTCAGTATATTTTTATTCAGGTTTTTTCCTAATTTTTTTTAATTTCATTTTCTTTTCATTCACCAGAAGTTAATTCAAAGATGAAGAAATTTCCTCATATTCTTTAGCATCTTTGCTGGGTTTGGAGAGGAAACTTCTAAATATGACAGAGTGAATCAATGAGATGGCCAGGGTCTCTGTAAGAAGAGGGAATACACACATGCTCAAGGCTTCAATATGTGAAGTTCCTTGTCTTCTGTAGTTTTAGGAACTTATCTGGCTGATTTACCTCCTCGGATTTTGAAAGCTGAATATGTTTGAGATGCCCTCAGTCAGCAAGAAAGTTTGGGCATTGAAAAGATGGAAGAAAATATTTCTGTGAGCTGAATAGTGTTTAAAGAACAACCGCATCTCTTCCAACTGCTGTCAAGATTGGCCTTTAAACAGCAGAATTTAGTTGTTAGGCAGGCCTCTTTTGAGGAGAAAGTCACCAAAAATTTATAACAAAATAATCCATAGATAATATTAACAAAAAATAAAACTAACCTAAGTTGCCACTCATCCCTCTGCTGAGCTGCTAAGTAAGGACAAACAAATAATTTCCTGGTATCAGGTTTATTCTCATTGCAATATTTATTTTAAATTGTGTTCAGTAGAAGCTTTCCAGTGAAGGAAAATAAATGATAAAGAAAGAGAAGATTATGGTCAACTTTGGAAGTCTCTTTGCAGAAAAGTGATTCCTGGCAGATTAAACATTGTAAATTTTGACACTATGTAATGACAAACCTTCTCATGGAAACATCTCTTTGTAGGCATAATGGCAGGATTTCAATATAAGCATGTTATAATTAAATGGTGATCTTTACCCTGAGCGACACAATGCTTACCTGAGGCACCTGAGTTAGGAGGGTTATTTGCCTAAGTAGCACATATATAGGTGTGCCAATTACACAGAAAACTGTCAAATGTATAGAAAGCTTTGAGGCAAAAGCTCCCAAATTTAGCTTCCCAATACTGTGCACCAGACTTCCTCCTGGAGGTGGAGGCTTTGTGGCGAGATGCAATAAATACGAACAGGCTCTAGTTACCAGAACAAATTTTCAGTCTCATCCAGTATAACTGATACTACTGGAACCAGATTTTGAAATGAACTAGCAAAGATCTCTGCAAGCGATCTTTTCAACTGAGACGCTGCAACCTGATCTTTCGAGAGCTCAGTGGCCAGTGCCATGAAATCCACCCTGGTGGGCATTGACCCAGTGCGATGGCACAAAGCTTTTCATCAGCCTATTTACATACAAGTGATAGCTAACTCTGCCAGCTGTACAGCCTACTTGCATGCCCCAGCTCTGTTTTAGCATGCTAAGTTCCTTACGACATCATTCTTTCTCAAAGCAAAACATTTTCTATTCCTCACTTCACGCTGATGTTGCTCGATGTAGCCTCTGATCTGCTTAAATAGCCCAGTGCAGCCATGACTAACAAACCATTTGTATTCACAGCACCAGCTTCAGGGGAAAGGCACATGGTGGCTATCAAGGGATTTGAACACAGAACAAAACACAAACACTCAACCTGCTTTAAATAAATAATCTTTCTTGCTTTCTTGCTTTAAAGAAGTTTGAAGAACCGAGCCTATTCTGAAAGGCCCGTCTCCGACATGCTGAATTGTTTCTTTCAGTATAAGCAACAACCTCCTTCCTAGCAGCTAGGGTAATCAATAAACTGGATCCAGATTACTGAAAGTGCTGACTTAAGTGGGTCAGAGACAGAGAGCCAGCAGTGGGTTTAGTTCCACAGCACTCATAGCTTGCCTGTGTGTTTTGTATTTATAAACAGGGATGAGGTTTGCAATTTTTAGTGATACTTTGAATTCTGTTTTTCCATCTGAATATTCAGCTTGCTATCTGTCTAAATAAATCTATAATTCTGGGCATATTTTGGCTTGTTTTTCAGGTTAGTCATATGTAAACAAGGACATTAACACCTGTTCAGCTTTCCTTGTTCACCTGCGTAATGCTATTGAAATCGTATGTGTGTAAAAAGAAGTGGATTTTGGCCTCTTTTCACTGTTTTAGTCACTGAGTAAAGGATCCCTCTTTAAGCCCGTTGACCTCCCATGTGTTCCTATTGCCAGAGTCTAACGATAGATCCACCTTCCTGGCTGTGTGTACCAATACCAAAACCTCCTGTTACAGCCAATGGAAAGTTAAGGAGAGCCTTTTTTTTTTTTTTCTTTTTTTTTTTTAATGAGAAAATTGTTAGTTTTCTGAATTGAAATTATTACTGATATAAGTGAAAAAAATGGGGTTTGAGACTTCATATGCAATTTGTTAGAGCTCTAGTAACATGTATGCAACAAACTGCTTTTTGCTTCTTTAATGCTCTGTTAGGCTGTAATTTTTAAGTCATGGAACGCACCCAAGAAAAACTCGTTGATAGAATATTAGATTAATAAATTTTAGATAGATAAAAACGCAAGTGCTGTACTTAACTTCACACATAAGCATTGCCAACAAAGTAGCCTGTAGAGACCGAGCCTGAAATGTATATGGAAGTTCTTCACGTCAGCTGGGTGTTGAAGGTTGTGTTTTATGAGTACAGTATATTAATTGATAGGTATGAGGTAGCAATCAAAATGTAAATAGAACTTGGTTTACATTAGTGCCTAAGTTTGCTGTATAGATATATTATATATGCTTTTAGGAAGCTGGACTCAATTTCAAAGAATATCTTTAATTCATGAATTGTTAAAATGAATTCCATTTGTGGCTTAAAAAATATTGTGATTAAAAAATTATGCTTTTTCTGCCCTGAATCAACTTCATAATTTCACATTATTCCTGTTTTGAAATCTGAACCAGAAAGGAACCCTCTTGTTTGTTCCAAAAGCACTGCTACCTTTTTTAATATTGTAAAATAATGTTCAGTTGCCCAATTACTTTCACTGTCAGCTGCACCTTTAGTAGCTTCTGATAAACCCAACTTAGGTTAAAGGCAATATTTCGTTATTGGTATATGCTTCACCTATTTAAAGGACGGTATTCTGAGGCACATGTTGTAATGTACTGTTTCTAGTTATGCATGTATGGCTTGTGTATGATAGCTATACAGTAGGATAGAACTTCAAAGCTGCTCTGCCTTCCACTAACAGTGAGTAGAGGAAATGGCACATATATCAATAGGAATGATTTTTACCTTTATCCTTCTGTTCAGCTGTCCTAGAGGTCTCATTCTTTTGGGTGTACAAAATGAAGTAATTTGCAGAATCTTAGATAAATTTTCTCCTCCCCGGATGACCTAATAACACCAGTGCCTGTTGTACGTGATAGAGAAGGGTAACAATGTGCTCATTCTCACAGCGATGATAGTTTAACATGAGCAGTCTCCACACAGAGAAGAGTGAGTGAGTGGCCAGTTCTCATCTCTGATGGAAGGTTCCCCAGGGGATAGCTTTTATGTGATGACCTACAAACCTCCAATTCTGGAGGCAGTTAGGTGACTGTCTGGATTATGCCCCTATATTCTAGGACAGCAATCAGTTAATAAGCCATCTACTAACATGTGAGAGATACACACCTTTCCCCCTCATTTGCAGCCTCTATTATGTGTGTTATTCTAAAACAAATATTTACACTCAAATCAATGCATGAGCCTTAAATACATTACTGGAGTATATACCACAGGCTGGTATCTTTTGTTTTCTGGAACCTAACTGACTGCTGCCAAAATAATTTTAAAATGCTAAATTTATCTCAAAAGCCATGTGGGAAAACAAAATGCTTAATTATTTTGTAGCTAGTCCTACTGTTACTAATGGCTACATTTAGTGATGGAGACTATAAACTGTAAATCATACCAGTGTTTCCCATGGCAGAGCAAGCTGCAATGGTGATCTGACAGTGCCCTTTGACCTCTCTAAGGAAGGCATAGTGGGAAGTATGTGAGGACATTATGCTTGATTAGTCTCTCCCTAGTTTGCCTGGGTGGGAAGATAATTGAAAACACAATGGACTTTGGAAATTGAAGGTTCCGAAATGCTCTTTGCAAACACATGCAATTTTAAATCTATAATGTCTCATCTGTATCGGCAGTGGACGTTGTCTTCATTACATAAATACAATTCTTCTGCTAATACAGTGCAAATAGGGGTTAGGCAGCATCTGCAGCTATTGTAATCCACACTTCAAACAGCAGTCTCCGTTTTATATTCTTAAATTCTGAGAATTAAATAGGAGCTTGGAACAGAAGAACTGATTGTCTGGTTGATTTTATGTTCTTTGATTTTAGAATTCAATAAATAAAGTAGTTGAATTTTGTCCACTACGTGATCTTTTAAAATAACAGTATAGCTTATACTTGAGGGGAATTTGGTATTGGGGAAAGAAGGAATTTGGTTTAGCTATTTTAACACACTGCATCTACAAGCTAGTAACAAGACTATTATTCTGGATGTTTTCTGGTCTGTTGAGTCCTAATGTATCTAATCTCCAACAGATAGTGCTGCCCAGGGTTCCTGTAAAACAATCATCTGCAAACATATTTATTAACCTTTTTTTATTTAGTTTTCTACAAAGTGCAGGCCACCCTGCTGAACAGTCTACAGCATTTATTTACAATGCTGACTCCTATTAAATATCATTAGGTACATAATAATTACAATAATTATGTGCATTGCTTAGGCTACCCTGCTAAATAACAACCACTTTTATTCAGAAGTCATAATTGCAGCAGCTAGACTTAAAATGAAATCTAATTAGATTTCAGTTCACCCCCTTCACACATAATCTATATCCACTGTATAGCTATGAAATCTGTCCAGCAAAGATTAAGTCATTTAGCCTGAAAAACAAAGTATTATCTCTGTGGTCTGTCAGGTAAAAGTTATAAAACAGTGGACGTTTTGTACAAATAAACAGATCTGTTGCAGTAGAACTTCAGGGGTTTTGTATGACTTCTTGAAGAAGGCATAATGCCTTTTCACAGAGCTATTTCAGTGGTAAAACACACTGGGGTTTTGCAGCCATAGCTGCATTAATGATCATCATAATTCTGTAACTTGATAGTGGGATATAACCTTAAAATTAACTGTTACAAATTTCCTGCCTTTTGCAGATTTTAATCTGATTTTACTGTGAAGTTATACTCTTCCTTGTGTAAAATTCAGAAAGTCTGCAATCTTTTGAGCAAGGAAAGGTGGGAACACTGACTTACAAGGTGAAGGAAGTGTAGACATGAAGTAATTTCTAAAACTACATGATGATGCATTTACTAAACCTATTTTCTTCCAAAGGACAGAGCCAAGAATTAGCTGATACCTTTTCAACATCAACCATTTTCCCTGGCACATGACCTCATCTTTGGGGGGGTATGTTTCTGCACATACATCTTTTTTTGCAGGGCAATAGCTGGCACTGGCCTTATTCAACTTATGACCATTGATCATTTTACTGTATAAGAAGTCTCATTAAATTATTGCATTAGAAGTTTCAAAACCGTGGATGAACCCAGGAGGGCAAAGTGAGTGGAGTGGCCAAGGAATAAACGTAAGGAACAGGATCGGTTCTGACAGGTTAGGTGTGGCACAGATCAGGATGTTTTTTTTCCACCAAGGGTTTTGGAGAAGGGAGCAGGTTCTTTAAAAAGAGCCATAAGTGATCTTGAGTACCCATAACAAATAGTTCAGTGGCAGCTTTTTGCCAGACAGTCGAAATGTAACTGGAAACAGTTAGTGTAGTAAAACCTGTACCTGTGTATTTGAAAACTGGAGACTCTACCGCTTGGTAGAAGTTATGCTGAACGGGGCATTAAGTAGATGGTCTAATGTGGGAAGGGGGGGGTAGGTGTATTCATATCAGTCCTGAACATGTTTCCAGTCTGAAATCTATTTAGGGTGTTCTGCTAGGGCAAGAGGCTGGCCTATGGCAACCTCAGTCTCTCTTGGGGTTCTTCAATCCCCACTTCTTATTCCAGTCCCACTCCAAAGCAACCTGACACTTCCAAGACACTAAGCTGATTTCACACAGCCATGTCCAGTCCCAAGACACTTCTTCCTCTTTCCACAAAGCCCCAGTGCTCCTTTCAGCTCACTCTACCTTTCTGCCATGGATTTCCACTGACTTCATATAACTAAGTTTGAGGTTTTGATCTTGAAAACCTCTCTTCAGAGACAGCCTGAATTTAACAGCTTCCATGTTCTGCAGGTGCTGGGGTGACCTTTTTCAAGTGCCAGCATTTTGACTGGCCATCTCTGATTGCCGTTTGCACTGTTTGTAGGAGTGTAGGAGTTTCTAGATACTGTGATTCTGTTTGCACTGGTTTGTGCCTTGTCTATCGTATTCAGGTAGCTCCTGCTCAGTAGAGGGAAGCTGTACTTTTCCACTGCTGTATGCAAAACTAGTTTAGGCCCATGGTTTCCTTAGTTGCCTGACACAGTGTTGACCTCTGTGTCATAACAGTTAGACTGCTACTAATTTAATTCTAGCTTGTAACCATTAATTCTAGGCTGTGATGCCTACACTGCCCTTATCTGGGGGCAATAACCTATCCTTCCTTTCCCTTTCAAAGAGAGGTACCAAAAAGTTTGCAGTTGATCAGTCTGTGGGCAGTGTGGAGTACATTCCCTGCTGGGAAGTTATTTCAGTCTCTGTTTTCACTAAAACTACTGTCATCTACAGTAATGATACCAGATCTGACTTAAAACTACATTGTTTAATTCCTGATAGGAATCCTACTGCAGTGACAGCAAGGTTGGTATGGCTGAGCTAAAAGAAAATTATTTCTGTAGCTATAATGGAGACAAAGGGCCATATGAGCACATACAAACACATACATGTATACACACATACATATGTTCACAGAGAGTCTGCCTTCTAAAGTGTTCGGATAGAATTTTAGAACCTTTCTCCCTGGAATATCATTGTAACATCGACCCTTCATGTAAGATTTCTATTTCTGTGCTTCATCCTGATTGGCCAATTCTCTCATCCCTTAGTGATTCTGAGCATGCATACCTATTTAATGCATGTGTATATCCACAGGCATTTAATTTGTCTCTGTTGTACTGATTGAGACGTATTCATCCAGAAAAAGATGGGTGACAGGTATTGACAGGCACAGGATATTAGGAAGGGTGCAAAAGTAAATCTGCTTCAGGAGTTTTGGAATAGTTAACCAATGGACTTCAAATTCCTTGAAAGTTCAGCTTATTACTCTGCAGGGCAATGCTGTGCACTGATACCTTTGTTCTTGTGGCACCAGCAATACCTTCTTTTTTCCTCTCAGCTGATGAATTGGAAGTTACATGCATCTGAAGTTATCTGAAAAGGTTATATGGACTGTGAGAGAAATTAATATTAATATTGTAGGCTGACACGGTAAAATTCTTGTGATAGCTGCAACCATCATATTTACCCATCCATATCTAAGTAAGGTGGATGTTTGGCTTTCAAGACCACATGAAAATCTCTGACATTTATGGATCTTTGAAATATGTTGTTCTGAATCCTTCGTTATTTTATCATGGACAATGATGTTCTGACCATGGCTACACAACTGGAACAGGTTACCCAGACATGTTGTGGAATCTGCAAGTTTTCAAGCATCAGCTATAGAAAGACATGGCTGTTGTGGTGCTAACAGCAGTCCTTGCCTGAGTGGAAGGTTGGACTAACTGACCCCCAGGGTTTCTTCTCAACTAACACTCCTATGACTCTGTGATTGTTTGGAAAATTATGTTAATTGTTTTGCATAAAAAGCTTCAAATCTGAATACAATTGTTTTGGTGTTCATCCTGAGTTCTATGAGATAAATTAGGTAGAAACAGAATATTGAAAGAGGTCTGAATTTTGGCCATGAAGTGTTGGAATGAGTTTCTGAATGGTAAGAACTTAGGTTAAGTAATTAGTGCAGATTTTTCTAAGTTGGCTTTCAACCTCAGTGCTGGCCTTTCATGGCTGCATTTTGAGGTTATTTATTGGTTTGGGAATTCCCAGTCAAGAAAGGATCAGGACTATATTGACTTTAAAAGTAAAGAGGGATATTCTTGACACAAGGGAAATGATTTAGATAGAAATACACTTGGAACAAGCAATATCCTGTTATATGATCATTCTTTGTTTACATTCAAATGAATATACTTGTCAGTAGGGAAAGTTGTTATCATATATACACTATTATGCAATATTGAATACACAGATAAGAAGCAATTCTGAATTTCTAATAAACAGTTAAGGATTGTAATGAGTTGCTAATAATAATTTTCGCCAAAGTTGTTACTGAACCCTAGTGGGAAGACTTACATGACTGGGAAAATTAGAATAGTATATAGTAACTGATTTAGGAAAGTCTGAATGGATGAAAAGGAAGAGGATTGCTGTCTACTTTAGTGGGTTTATTTGTTTCAGTGTCATTCATGATTTGAAAATGTATGGTCTCATAGAAAATGAGCAGTGTTACTGCAGACAAATCTTGTGATAGGTGACTTTTATAAACAGAACCAAGCAGCTAATCAAGCACCTGGTTAGAATATGCAGCCAAAATAAATATATTATCAAGATTAGAAACTTACATGGTGTCCATAAATAATAATAGTAATGCAAATAATAAAGATGCAAATTAGGTAAAGGTTTTCTGTTTTTAATAGAAACATTCATAGTTTGAGACAGCTTGAATTCTTTTGTTAAATATTAAGAAATCACGGGCAGGGCAAGGAAGCAATAGGATTTTAGGTGTGGTTTGTTGCTGTTGTTTGGAGAGAAAGTGAAAATAATTACTGAAAGATATGTAGAGATAGGTAACAAAGGCATTGTATACAGAAATAAAACCAAAGAAAGGATAGATTTCTGTTGATGAGTATAAACTGGGAACTGTAAGAACAGTTTGAAGTTTTTATTTTTAAAATACCAAGAACAAAAGAACCTCAGTGTGTGGTTTTACTGTGCTATCTGGATATAATAAAATTAGGTAGAATTATAAAAAATGGTGCAAATGTTCAGTAGACTTCTGTCTTTGGGAAAAGCTCCTCCATGCTTTTGTGTCATATGATTCTTATCATAAATTATTGTTACTATAGTTTACCTGACAGAAATCTAGAGGATTATTTTATATATCCACATTGGTAAAGGAATCTTCAATCTAGAAATAAATAAAAATTAAATTCAGTAACTGGAATCTGCATTTAGACAAGCTCAGGTGATACAAAATGCAGGTTTCCAAAAGGGAGACGATCAGAACTGATTACAGGGGCTGTTTAACACTGAAAACACTGAAAGCAGAATGTGAATATTTTTAAATGTCCAAGTTCAACCCAAGCTAAGGGCATTCTCATACAGCACCTGGCCTGTGTTGTGCAGGTGATCGCAAAGTTTCATGAAGGCTGCAAGTTTAAGACTGTGCATTTGTGCCCAAAAAAAGAAGGGATCTGAAAGCAAAGACTTGTTCTGTAGAGAGTCATGCCTGCAGGACAGATTTTCCAAGTGCCTGGGTACTGTACCTATGGTCAAAGCCATACATTCACACAAACCTGAGCTGGTTTTATTCTTTTATTTACTGTTGCGGGGGGATTCTGAGCGTGGATACCCTCCTCTTTCAACTCCCCCTTATTTTCAAGATCCCTTGACAATTTGATCTCTTATTTTTTTTGAATCACAGGGTTTCTCCATAGGGTTTAAGACTCGTAGGTGATTGCTGTGAACAGAATGAACCTGATCTAGCTGGTGTGGCTACAATCAGTATGAGAGGCTGCCGATTCAGCAGGAAACAGTTACAAGAACACTTCTGAGGGAAACCACAGCATTAGGCAATGCTGTCAAAAACAAGAAAAGGGAAGGATGGAAACAATGTCTTAAAAATAAAGTGCCTGAGACTAGTCTTGCTTGAAACTGGAGTAAGTCAGGCCGCTGAAATGAGCAGTGATGAGAGTGTAAATAAGGTCAGAATTGGGTCCAACATCTGACTTGTAAGGTGTTGGTGAGACCCGTGAGAGAGACAGTTTTCTCGCCTTTCACAACCAGGAAAGGTGGGGGGGTTGTGACTACGTTCAGTGATAATTCTTAATAGAAAAAGTGTCTGGGTAAATCCCTGCTATACATTGCCGTGTGCAGAAAGCATGCTTCTTCCTGATCTTCAGCCACATTCTGGTAGCTTTATTTGTTAAATATTGTGCTACTTAGCTTAAGTAAGCAGCAACAGAAGATGGCACTTTCTGGAGCGGAGCCCTGCACAAGCAGTCCCATGTGCTTCCACTGACAAATGTTGAAAAGGGAAGAAGTTGCAAGACTGAATATGTTTTTGTGCTTTTTGATATGCTGTTTCTGTTATGAAACTCTGACCATGATTGGTATATATTTCAAAATAAGACAATTTTATTAAAGGAAAATTGGAGCAAACTATCTCAGAAATGCAAAATGTCATTAACAGGATGTGAATTAATACATGATAAGCCTGGGAGCTCAGAGGGGCAGGGTTCTCTCTTTCATCTTGTTTCTATGTCATTGTCTAAATAAAGGAGTTGGGACTTAAGTTTTAAAATGGGAATGTTTTTACATAAGTATGTAAAGAGTAGAAACCCAGTGGGAATGTTTTTAGAAATCTACTAAACTCTCCTAAGAACATTTTTGTTTCGATCATTTGTTAAATCAACCTAAGGTTTTGTAGTTCACTTGCTTATAGAGGTAACATAAATACTGGAACAGGCCCTGTCACAAGGACCTTTATCTTGATTTTGGTGGCAGTAGAATCAGCTTGGAGTGAACAACTTCTTGTCCTGCATGTCGCATTGCCCTGAGGGTGCATCAATCCAGGGAAGTTATTTTGAATATATCTGGAAATTATTGAATTATTCACTGAATTATCTGCTCTTTCCATGGAGTGGATAGTGAAAAGGCAGAATACTTATCCCTATATTTTTGTATTAATCGAATATGTAGCTTGATGGCTTACATAAGTCTTTTTCCACAAATATGGTTAAAACAGTTCTGTTAAATATTAAAAAGGCAGAGGCAAAGCATGAGTCAAACTGGGTTAAAAAGTAGAATATCATTACTACACCATACTCCATTATCTACAAATTACTGAAATACATTCAAAGAGGGAATATGATCTTGTTTTTTAGATACCGGTCCCTGACATCTGGCTCCAATGTATTTCACATCAGTGAAGTACATATCTTGCTCACAATATTCATAAGATCTTTGATGAGATATTTTTCCTTCAGCAGAATAATTGTGAAAGAATACTCTGGTCACTAGATAAATACTGGGGTTGTGATTTGTCAAACTAAAATGCTACCAAACAAAATAAAAGTCTTAGCTTCTTTAATTTTCTGTTCACCTCTGTATATGTTAAAGCAAAAATAGCAACTTGCATGGAAATTTAGTACTTGCTCAGATAGTTATAAGGTACAGTGCACTTAATGAAAAATGGGGGAAAAAAAGCACATTAATTTTTATGCCTGCACTGTGACGATTCTGTTCCTCCTCATATTATTAATTAAATGAGGCCTAATATTTTTATTACTTTTCTTTAGTGTGGTGCGATCACAGGTGGGGAGTGATGCCTACAGGAACACACTCATTCTGCAAAACCCTCTGTTTTTGCAAATGTAGGTACATCAAACCTTACGTGCTTAAGCTTACAAACATTTTCTGAAGTTGATATAAATCACCCCACAACAGACATTCTGAGATATATGTCCCTCACTTAAAACCCTTGGTGATCCACAAACCACACATGCTTTAGAAGTGAACAAATATAGCAGCTGGATGCTTTTTTCTCTTTTAAAGGTATGTAACTGATCACTATCATTGTTTCCCACAACAGTGACTCAGAGGAGATGAAATATATCCACCTTCTTTCCTCTCTTATACACAGAGAGTGTATCAGGCCTCCAGATACCACAATATTTACAAGCTCATGCTCTTGTTAAGTGGACCATGCTGCCACATAGTGGAAGTCTGATACATTCTGTCTTTACCCATTTTATTAAGTTGCACAAATATAAAGATGAAATAATGGGGCTTGTTCATTTATGTAATAATTAACGGCACATTTACACTCCTAGCATATCACTGTTGATGTTTACTATTTGATCAAGTATGATGGATGCCTTGTGGTTGCAGATTCAGATTAGCATAATTTCATCACCAAGGGACCCATGAAAAGGTTCAATTATAGAGCAATCTCATTAATACCAGAGCTTGTTAAACTAATAGAAATAGACATCCCAACAGCTCTGATATGTATACATGTGCTTCGAATATAATTAATGGAAAAGTAACCTATACCTGAACAAGCCTGAATGATGTGATTACATGATGTACCAGACTGGCTGAGACAAACAGTGTTACAATATAGAGGATGTTTTGTTAGATCTACTCAGAGAAAAAATGTCAGCAAAAATATAGGCAACCTTTCTTCCAAAATGTTAACAAAAGATTTATCCTTTGTCTTTAAATGATACACAGTACCTATTTATTTTTGCCTTTTGATTAAAAACTATTTAACTCATGCTGTCCTTTGATAGAGTAGCGTGAGAAACAGCACACACACATCCCCTTATTGTTAGCTTCTTGATTTTTAAGCAGCCATTTTTATATAACTTGAAATGGGAGAATTTACCTCCAAGCAAGAACTGTGGTAAGGAAGTTTGTAGAAGTCCTACTTATTGTAGCTGTGAATGTGGGTGGGCAGCCAGCTCTTTCTTCAGAGTAGCACAATTCAAATTTTTCAGAAAGGTATATAGAAAACTACTGCAACTGGCACCTGTCATTCATGCGTGACAGGAAGGAGTTTGAAGTCCAAGCAACAATCTAACTCTTGTAGATTTTCTAGTGACAGACAAACCCTTTCCCTCAGTTTTTTTTATCAGTTAAATGCAATCATGCTGAAGCTGTGTGGGGAGACTTTTCCCCAAAATAATTTTTCTGTGTCAAGACAATTAGAGTTCTTACAATATTTTTCATGAAAAAAGGAATAGTTTTTATAGTACTTGCCACACTACCATTTACTTACAAATACACCTCATTTACACTCTGTGGTATACCACCATATCAGACCAGTGATGATGTGGAGACATTCTACTTTGAATGGTTCAATGCCTTGAACACCTTATGTTGACAGTTGAGAACTTATCCCTAGCCTCTTCCTCTCATTTGAATGGAGGACCTATTCTAAACATTCAATATAAAACATTCCTTTGACCAATCATAGTATTTTATAAAAGATGCCTGCCCTCTTAGGATTGTCCACTGACAGCTGAATGGCCAGTCTTATGAGCTCTGGGCTCTCCACTGCTTTAGTCAGTATGGAGCAGACTACTAACTGTATGGAAAGAGAGGTCCAACACTTGTATGACACTGTTCAGCAGCAGCAGATTTGGGGATATGCAGTAGGAAAGGGTACTAAAATCATTTGGGACAGGCTGGATGTAAGTTACTGTCTTTTTCATAGTATCACACTAAAAAATACAGATCCTTCATCCCCTAATCGCTCAGAAATATGGTAACAATGAAGGACATTTGGAACCAGCTTGATAGTTATCTCTTGCTCTCATGACAGGGATGTCCATCTGTTTGATATCCAAATGACCAAGCCTTAATCTGAGAAATGGTGAACTTCTAACTGGCTGAGATCTTGTGTATTCAGGGAAGGCTTGTACAGAATTCACTAAAGTGTAAATTTGTTAGTTCCATCCAAAGAAGCCCCATGAGCCCATTCTTACTTGACTTAGTTTATACTGCTTAGAAAGGAGTTTCAAAAAAAACCATGAAAAGCTACTCTCAAGCAAGAATAAGAGTGTCAACACAGTCGTGCATCTAAGAAAACTTGCTCTTTCAGGCAAAATCTTGTGACACAAGAACTTTGGCTCTCAATAGAGGAAAAAGTTCCAGGTTTTGACACAGTTCTTCCCATTATTTCTCTAATCCAAATGGCTTTAGTTCAGCTTTGCTAGAAAGCCAAAACTGATTTCTGCTCAAGAGAACCATGACTAAATGTCATTTAGTTTGAACCTGTGTGAAAAGTAGCATTGGATGGTCATCATAAACACCAGGCTGTAAGCTCTGAGCTCTGTTACTGCTCTTCATGTGCCTTGTGTAAAAGATTGGTTTATTTTCCCTGTCTTCTAGTGATTCAGGTCCTTATGCTGAAGCAATTGCTTATGATATATAGTGGCTTTAGGCACTACCAAAAAGAAAAAGAAAAACTCAACAACCCAAAAAAAAAAAAAGACCCAGTGTAAATCTAGTTATAATTACTATTTAGCACTAAGAATAGTTCTCTGTGTCCTATACTGTACTAGGACTGACTCTTTTCAATGGAATTTTTTTTCTCCACTGACTTCACCACCAAAAATTAGCCTTGGATCATGCACACTGTATGGTATCTGATGTCCTGCAATCAAGCTCTTAATCAGTTAGTGCTTGTAGAGTCTTGCATGTCTGCAGAACGCTGTAGAAATGGTAAAATGCAGCAGAGTATGGAAATAAGTATTGTAAGCACGGACAGCATCTGAGGCAAGAACTTTTTGGCAACCATAGCTAGCTCCAGTAAAATGGGTCCTGTTCAGAATACAATAACTCTCTAACAATTCATTGTTGAATCCCTCATTTCCTTTGTAGACCTAATTTTTGCTTAAATTAATTTTTTATGCTGATGTGTATATGCTCTGATTCCATCACATGATCTTATTAAATCTACAATGCTGCATTTTTTATCACTTCTGCTAGTCGATTTTTCTGCAATTTTAAGCAAAATAACACAATTCCAAAAATACTTGAAAGCTGATGAATGACTCATACTGTAGTTCATTGAACACCATAAAATATTCGGTGACTCAGAGTCCTAGCACAAACCAAAGGTCCAAAAAAGATTCTATTGTTCACAATAAAGAGGTGCAGAATCTGAAGACTCCTAAATCAGGCAGTAGAAGCTATTCCTGCTTTTGCAGTTGTCACTTGTCAAAATTCCAACTAATCCCTGTGTGGATTTTTAAAACAGTGTAATGGAACCTAATAATTTTATAATGAGAAACTGTGTGTTTGCTAGATTAATTTCAATTTGTAATGTTGATTAGTCTCATGCAAGAGTGTAATGATCTGGAGTGGAGCAATATATGACACTGGAACACTGGAAACAGTTTTCAAAGCATAAAGCAGCTGTTACATAGTTCTTCTACTTAGAATTACAATAGCAGTGTAGCTCACTTTCTGAATGATTCAGCTTTTATGTTTTGAACACCAAAAGCTTTTAGTCTCTAGGGCAAACTGATCCCTGCATAGTCCAATGATCATGTCTCTGGTTGAGTGGATTAAGTAGGAAATGACTTGGAATACCCTGATCAAGAATGGAGAATATTTGAAGAATGAAGATTGCTCATGCTTATTTCCCATCTGAAAATGTTGTTTCTATGGATTATGCACACTAATATCAGTTACATGAATGGATATCTTTATTAAATTTAATTATTTCTGATATTTTAATATAATATCACTTTGCACTAGCATATATCTATGGATGTGACTGGTCCAACACCCATGTAATGATGCCATAAAGGAAAGAAGAACCAGTCTGGCATCTTTAAAAATTGTATATTTATTTTGAACACAATGGCATTTTGAGGTGTGACCATACACACGGCTTTGATGGATTTCCTTTCTTAAATAACACAGTGCTTAGTAAGTCCAGAGACAATTCAGCTGGTGTTTAGGTGGTGATAATGTTTGGTTTAGGCTGATATTTTGATAATGAAACAGAAAGGATATTGAGAATCATGTGGCTGTTCGTTTTACCTTGGAAGTACCTTTGGAGAAGAACAGGTGCATCAAAGTACCTTTTTAAGAGGACTGAGCAAAACTGGGATTTGAGGATTTCATCAGGGGACTGAGTTTCTGTTTAAATGTAGTCTCTGGAGCAGATAGAAGATGGTAGATATGAGACTAAGTAGGTATCACAGGCAAACAGTAGAACTATAATACTGTATTACTGCACTCAGTAGAGTTAGGAACATCAGTCTAACAGAGCAGGCATATTTCTTATGTGTAGATTTTTAAAATAAAAAATCAGCAGCCTTATGCAGATGACTTAAATGAATCCATAAGCATTGATACATTCCCTGCCAAGGTGCAATATCATTGATCACAACTGGGGCTCGTTGTTATTAAGGTTTCAACAATATTTGTATTAACAAGTCACCTTTGTATTGTAAAAAGGCAGAGGGTTGATAGGCATTAAGAAAACAGCTGCATCATAGTGAGCAGCCAAGAGCACAATGGGTGTCAATAGGAGGTAAAACTACTCCCGCTGAGACAAGTGAAGAAGAAAAATGAAACAGGAGGATTTGTTCCAGCAGCCCTGTCTAATTGTTTATTCCCTTCTCATTCCATCCTAGTCACTTAAGAGCTACAGCTTCTGTCATGTAAAAAAAAAAAAAAACCAAACAAAAAAAAAAAAAAACCAAACAAA